>NC_090266.1:917036140-917338556 GCF_040414725.1 Anabrus simplex | reverse complement strand
AAGCTCACAGCCGCGTGCCTCTAACCGCACGGCCAACTCGCCCGGTACAGCCGATTCCTTCCACCTTCCTTACCCAATTCATGTCATCTTCATTAGCTACTTAACTGAGCTTTGCGTCAGGAAGGGCATTCGGCCGTAAAAGATGCCGTAAAATTTCATCTCATCTTATCCCCGAATCGAGAAACGGGAAAGGTGTAGACATAAAAGTAAATTCGTGTCATCTCGAAGTGGTACAGAAACGCCTAATGAACCATCCTGCCTTTCTTAAATCTCTGGCAGTAGCGGAAATCGAACCCGGGCCCCCAAATAGCGCTAACCGTTATGCTACGGAGACACATTTCTGTGTAATAGTTCATAATGGAGTGCCGACACCAGAAAAAGGAAAGGAGGATTTTTTTTTTTTTTTTTTTTTTGCTATTTGCTATTTGCTTTACGTCGCACGGACACAGATAGGTCTTATGGCGACGATGGGGCAGGAAAGGCTTAGGAATGGGAAGGAAGCGGCCGTGACCTTAAGGTACAGCCCTTGCATTTGCCTGGTGTGAAAATAGGAAACCACGGAAAAGCATCTTCAGGACTGTTGACAGTGGGGTTCGAACCCACTATATCCCGGATGCAAGCTCAAAGCTGCGCGCCCCTAACCGCACGGCAAACTCGCCCGGTAAAGGAAGTAATAGTTCACGACAAGATAGCGGTGGAGTCCGTCAGAACGTTCCTAGAACGTATTTTCAAAATAATTTGGAAAAGTGGAATATCTGATGTTGGAAGGTCTCCATATCAATTCTAGTAGATTATTTGTACAGGTAGTTGGGAAACACAGCGCTATTTCCAGACATGGTTACATATAACCCGGGAAACTTCTGGTGAGTCATCAAGGAGGATTTAAATTCCAGGGAACTCTGATGCCCAAATTACCGACATTTTATTTTATTCAGTACGGTAAATTTCATTAGAATAAAAAATATAGGTTACATGTTTGGCTTCCAAGCGCAGCGCTAAAGAATTTAATAGCACAATCGATATATTACATATTATGTCAATGTTGGCAATTGCTGAACTAAAACTATGCTTACCGAGCTCGATAGTTGGAGTCGCTTAAGTGCGGCTAGTATCCAGTATTCGGGAGATAGTAGGTTCGAACCCCACTGTCGTCAGCCCTGAAGATGGTTTTCCGTGGTTTCCCATTTTCACACCAGGCTGTACCTACATTAAGGCCACGGCCGTTTCCTTCCCATTCCTAGGCTTTTCCTGTCCCTTCGTCGCCATAAAACCTATCTGTGTCGGCGCGACGTAAAGCAAAAAAAAAAACTATGCTTAATTAATGAAACTTCGTCAAAATTATGAATTATACAGTATGTTTTTCAAATCACTGTTCTTCCTGATCATATTAGGACATACATCTTCTCCCTCTCAGAAAATACTTTTCACATCACGAAACCGCCTCATGGACAATATGATTGCTTTCAAATGTTACAATTCGTTAGATCGCTGTAATAGTTTAAGAAGGCATGTTACAACGGACAGACCGCGACAATGTGCTGCCAGGTGAAGAAAGAAGTCAACGTGAAAATCAGCTGTTTGAGAGAATGAGAGAAATAATACAGGTTACGTGCCGGATGAGACCATGCCAAAATCGTGCCCTTGCGACCGAGTGGATTAAGCATCAGTCAGTCACCACTGATGTGTATAATGAGGGCAGTCGCCGAAGGGCTTTGACCTTAAAATCTCTCTTGCCTTATTTATGACCAATCTATGTATTCTCTCGAGAAGGAATATATGTGATTATGGCATTACAAATCATACATTACACTGATTTGGTTTTAGATATTACCTCTGTGTGTGATGCAATACATGCCTGTTTTATTTAAACTTAAATAATAGAATTACTCTATAAACATTTAACGGAATCGTTGGGATTGTTGTCCGTAAAGGCTTTTATTTTTATTTATTAAAAATTGCTATTTATTCGGGGCGTCGACCTAAAAAGATCATTTTCACTGGAAGTTACTGACTTCCTTCTTACAGAGTACTGTTGATCGCTACTACAAGCTCACTGCAATGTAAAGTGTTGAATGTGAGGAAGGGTAGGACGACAAACATCCAGTTCCCAGGCCAGGAATATTAAATCATTTACAATTGAGTACTCCTGACCCGGCTTGGAATCGAACCCGGGGCCGCCGGGTGACAGGCGGACGCGTTGCCCCCTACACCGCGGGGCCGCACTCCGTAAAGGCTTACATTGGCTTTATTTCCCGACGACTAATTCAGTGTCCATAATTAAATGTTGTGCATGGCTTGCGGTTATAGTATTTCGCTATTTGAACAGAACAATTTCATTCCCTATCCGGTAAGCAGTGCTATACATTTTTGGCCTATTTTCCAACCTTTTCTGGTTCTGATTTAGTCTACCTTACCTTGGATGGTAACACAGATTATTAAAATGAAAATTGGGTTGTCAGCACTGGACGCATCCGGCACGATTACAGATTATGCCATCGCTAGTGTCAACGGTCGCATGCGGCACGACACTATAATATAATGTAACAACGTTGTTTTGCTACTTAACGTCCCATTAAATAATCTAAGGTTTTCGGCGACGGAGGATGGGACAAAGCTAGGAATGTGGTAGTAGCGGCCGTGGCCTTAATTAAGGTACAGCCCAGCATTTGTCTGATGTGCTAGGGGCTTTACGTCGCACCGACAGATAGGTCTTATGGCGACGATGGGATGGGAAAGGACTAGGAGTTGGAAGGAAGCGGCCGTGGCCTTAATTAAGGTACAGCCCCAGCATTTTCCTGGTGTGAAAATGGGAAACCACGGAAAACCATCTTCAGGGCTGCCGATAGTGGGATTCGAACCTACTATCTCCCGGATGAAAGCTCACAGCCGCGCACCTCTACGCGCACGGCCAACTCGCCCGGTATTTGTCTGATGTGAAAATAGGAAACCACGGAAAACCATCTTCAGGGCTGCCGATGGTGGGTTTCGAATGCACTATCTCACAGCTCCGCGACCCTAACCGTACGGCCAACTTGCTTGGTAAACTAGTGTTTAATATTTCCAGTCCGGGAAAGCACAATGCTGAGGATATCACATATCATCTAGATCACATGCGTAAAATAGCTGTTAACGGAAAACGACGGATGATTTGCCGATAATTTGCAGTAGACAAGATGATCAAGGTAAACAATTTGAATGGAGAACGAGTCACTGCACTGATCAACGAAAGCTCACTGCATCTTTCGGCATGATCAATCATTGAGAACGATCATGCTTAACAAATGTGAGCTCTCGAACAACACAGAACGTTACAGCTACAGAGGCATGTGCAGTGTTTAAATGTAAAATTGACGTGGGTGTGAAGTACAACAGCCAAGTGTACTGCATGATGATGATGATGATGCTTGTTGTTTAAAGGGGCCTAACACCTAGGTCATCGGCCCCTAATGGTACGGAATGAAATGACAAATTAAAAGCCCAAAAACATCCACTGACCACAATTCAAAACGTGAGGACGAAGAATGAATGGATGGATATGAATTTAAAACGATCAGTGGAACCGATCCACAGTGCGTCACATGCACAGAAGCTGGCGTAGAACAATAGTAGTACTGACCAAGGGACTGCTTCTATAGCACGATAACGATACTTGTAGTCAAAAGGGGTCCAAAATCCAAGTCAGCGGCCCCTCACAATGGTACTTATCGCTAGGAAAGTAGAACCATGGTATTTGTCATGTTGCGGTACTAATGAAGAGTAGCGTGGACTCGCGGTATTCCACACATTATGGTACTACTCACAGGCAATGAAATTCGCGCATGTATTACAGACCTACGCTGTTTCGCACATTGCGGCGCCATTTACAGGCAATGCAAACCTATGGTGTTCATCACATAAGGGTACTAACCACAGGGACTCGTACTATCCCGTGGTGTTCCTCATATGGTGGGTACTAATCATAAGCAAACCAGAACCATGGGTTCCCTCATCCCATGGTGTCGCTCATATAGTGCTACTAATCACAGGTACTGTAAAAGCCGTCGCACTCTCGTTTGTACCTAACATAGTGGTACTACGCGCAAGTAAAAGCGATCCATGGTGTTCCCCGCGTGGTGGTACTAATCACAAGCAGTGTCATGGTTCTATATAATCATCCCTTGGTCAACCCTTTTAGCCGCCTCTTACGACACGCAGGGGATACCGTGGGTGAATTCTTCGCCTGCGTTCCCCAGCCACAGGGGGTAGTTTAGGCCTACTGCATGGAGGAAAAGCCTGCACCTAACCACCTGGCTATATATCAAATGACTTAAATGAAAGTCACCATGTGGACAAACAGAAGAGTTGGCCGCGGGGTTTACGTCACGTAACTGTAAGCTTGCATTCCGGAGATAGTGGGTTCGAGCCCCAATGTCGACGGACCTGAAGATAGTTTTCCATGGTTTCCATTTTCACACCATGTAAATGCTGGTGCTGAATCTTAAGGCCACGGCCACTTCCTTCCTATAAACAATGTTATTTGCTTTACGTCCCACTAGCTACTTTTACGGTTTTCGGAGACGCCGAGGTGCCGGAATTTTGTCCCACAGTTCTTTTTACGTGCCAGTAAATCTACCGATACGAGGCTGACGTATTCGAACACTTTGAAATACCACCGGACTGAGCCAGGATCGAACCTGCCAAGTTGAGGTGAGAAGGCCAGCGCTCTACCGTCTGAGCCACTCAGCCCGGCTAACGCTTCCTTCCCAGTCCTAGCCCTGTCCTATCTCACTGTCACCATAAGACCCGTCTGTGTCAGTAGGACGTAAAAAAACAAAAAAACAAAACAAAAGGTACATCAAGACGTGAAAGAATGAGACTTTTACGGACTCTAAACTAAAGTTACCAGAAGTCCCATTTTACCGCAATCGAAGTTTTATTCAGTTCAATTCTGTCTTCACATAATTAACGTTACAACTTGGAATTATGAAAATGTAGCTGAAAGCGTTGTCCAGCATTCGGGATGTTAGTTACATGTTTTAGTGACATGAAAGCAAAGTGGAACTTTTCATGATTGATCTGACACGACCGATTGGGAATGTAACATATTTCAATATTTATTCTGTAAATAAATTGAGCTATTAGTTTACGTATATAGGGTATTGGCTGCATGCATTTTTTCACTGACACAACCGAATGCATTCATAATGTTATCAACCGAAATGAGAAAGGGGCTGTTGGGAATTGATTGTGGCAGGTTACAGGAAATGTGGGAGTTCCCCCATTCGAAATGCGAAATGGTAACCAATTCTTGGACGAGATTCCCGTATTTAGTTAAGAAAGAAAATCACGCCCGCTGATAATCTAGTTTCATCGTTGAACAGTTCGCCACGACAAAAAGGAACGTTCATGCAATAGCGGACGACTGTCGAACTCCAGGGCTGCGCTGACTACACCGTAGAAGCCAGTAAATGATCTCACACAAGCTTACGCCACACTAAGCAGAAATTGAAACGTCGGCGGAGTCGAAACCATTACTGCCGCTATCACATGAGAATAATGCCACGAGCACCATGAACAGGGCAAAAAATAAAATGTGGCCTGTTAAGCCGGGCATCGACTGTGCGCGGTTGCCGCGCGCGGCAATGTTCGTTGCCTTGCCTCGCGACAAGGTACGTAGAATACAAGGTAGGGATCACGAGAGAGGTGCGCAGTGGCAAAGCAGAGCTGTGACGTCACGCAGGACCCTCGCGTTGAATCTGCTCAGAGTGAGGTAGAGGTAGTTCGAGTAAGAATCGCTGTGCACGCAGAAGCTAGGTGCTAATAATACACGATAGTAACATATCTGTGGTGTATAAGAAACCGTGAGTGTTTATTTTATGAGATAAAACGTAAAAAGCAGTAATAATGTACACTTTTCAGTATGCTTTGTCATGCCATTGCAGGCTGCACAAATCATAGCAGGCACGCGAAGGAACGAAACATACACTTTCATGAATTCCCTAAAACCACTGACGTAAATAAATGGCGACAGAAGTAATCAAGACCTTATCGAAAGCTATCTTTCTCAGCTTCGAGGGTTCGGAAGGCTTTATGACGATCCTCTTCCGACAGCTGTGACGCGAAAGGTGAAATCATTGCTTCTAGCCTCAATGCTTCCAAGGCGATAAGAAATTCCAACTGTTCTCCGGAAGATTATGAAATATTACGTCCAAATATGTACTGATGAACTCGATCAAAACTCGGATATCGTGTGCCAGTCTAAGGCCAGCGTTGAGCCCACATCCTATTTTTTATCGGAGGATGAGCAAGGGTTCGTTAAAGCCCTTGAAGATCTAGTGAAACAGCTCGAGGGGAGTCGTGAAACCAAGGAGCTGCTTGAAGACTTCACTGGCTATATAGCTTTTAGGATAAAGAAGAACCTCGATATAGAAAGTAATTACGGAGAGAAAACAGGTCAAACTACAAGGGGTGGAAATTAAATTTCAAAAAGATTTTTTTTTTTTTTTTTTTTTGCAAGTTGCTTTACGTCGCACCAACACAGATAGGTCTTACTGCGACGATGGGGCAGAAAAGGGCTAGAAGTGGGAAGGAAGCGCCCGTGGCCTTAATTAAGTTACAGCCCCAGCATTTGCTTGGTGTGAAAATGGGAAACCACGGAAAACCATCTTCAGGGCTGCCGACAGTGGGGTTCGAACCCAATTTTCCGAATACCGGATACTGGCCGCACTTAAGCGACTACAGCTATCGAGCTCGGTAGTTTCAATTTTACCACGGGAAAGAACTGAAAGAGGGTTCTAACATCATCACAAACCTTACGGATATCCTGAAAAAGACATTCTCCGAAATTTATGAGCTTGCAAGTTGCTTCGTGAGAAGCCGTTCTTTTATTCCAATGGACGCTTTAAACAAAAGTAAGACATTGAAGAGACCGGGTTTCTGTTAATACAACACCGATAAAGAAAGAAGAAAAGCAAAGAAATTCCACTGATGCTATGGATAAGTGTGTTTTGTTATATATATCTTTAATATCAGCATTATTCTTTGTGTATAATATACCCGTTATTTTTTTATTATTTTTTTTATGAAAGGCAATTTATTATGTTGTATATGAAACCAGTGCTAAGAATGTTGATATACAGGCTCATGAATATGGCCTATCTAATGTTAACGTGGAATTTGTCATTTCTTGGCACTTGCAGGAAAACATTTACTGTACTGTTTGTATTGTGGACAGTTTCCTAAAATTTGCTGTTTGTGTTGTTGACGGTGTATATAGTTTCCCAATACTGCTTGTAACAACGGACATATTTCTTGCAGTCATCAAGCTTTACGTTCGAGTCTGTAACAATTAGAGCCCCTTGTTATTGTTATCATAGGTGTTGAGAACATGAACATATGGAATGGCCATTCCACTGCTATCACAGTCTTAGCATTGGTACATCCTTTTATACAGATCGAAATACTTCAGAAACGCTGCTGGATTCACACTGTATTTGATCTCCTATTATTACTCTACTGTAATAGTGAAGTGGAATGCATTTTCTTAGGTGATGTTAAAATATCAATGAAGTTATCTCTAACTTGTGGCTAAAACAATAGCTTACAGCTGTGTATTAGCCTACCTCATATAGAGGACGAGGCGCTGAGGGTTCAAGTGACGTCATCGCCAGCCAAGCTTGGTGGGGAGACCTGCGCGTGATCCCTACCTCTTACTCTAACTACCTTGGCCTCGCGAAGTCGATACCATGTTGCCTCGCGCGGCAAGACGAGCACTGCCGCGCTCGAACTTGGCGCGGGTCGAGCCAAATCGGAGCGGTCCTTTGTCCCGCGGCAAAGGGATTTTAGTGCGCTATGTTCGTTCAGTTGAGACGGGTGTTGGGGTGGTTCTACCGTGGCGGAATGGAGAATGAAATTTGTATAGCCCTGATAAAGCTGTATAAATGTAAAGAGATCTTGTCCCCAAACCACATGGCACTACAGCCCTTGAAGGGCCTTGGCCTATCAAGCAACCGCTGCTCAGCCCCAAGGCCTGCAGATTATGAGGTATCGTGTGGTCAGTACGATGAATCCCCTCGGCCATTCATCTTGGCTTTCTAGACCGGGGCCACTATCTCACCGTCAATAGCTCCTCAATTCTAATCACGTAGGCTGAGTGGACCTCGAACCAGCCCTCAGATCCAGGTAAAAATCCCTGACCTGGCCGGGAATCGAACCCGGGGCCTCCGGGTAAGAGGAAAGCACGCTATACCTACACCACGGAGATCTTGCGGAATCCTAAAAGTGCTAGTTGTGACGCCTGGAAAGACATAGGTGAGGAAATGAAAATGCCAGTTCAAGAGTTAAAGAAGAAAATGACAACTTTATTGGCGCCATACAGAAGAGAAAAGTCCCGGATTAAGAATTCTCTCATAACTGGTTCTGGTACGTACATATTTATCAAACTGACTTACAGTATACCACTCGTGTTATATGCAATTATGCTAATGCACTAATACTGTCTTGTTTATTTACAGATGCAGGTACTGTTTACGTATCCAAGTGGTTTGCTTTCAAGGAATTCGACTTCATGACCGACAAAAATACACCCAATGCTACTGTGGATACTTTGTGTGATGTATGTATATTTTTCATTACAATACGTCTGAACGTGCAGTGCCCATGGTATTAGCGCGAGAACTGAGGAACCAGTGTCGATCACCTGCCGCGCGAGGCTGCCGCGCTCGACGCTGGCATCACGAACATGGTGTTACGCGTAACACAAACGAAAGAGTTTGCCGCGCTCGAACAGATACGCGCGGCAGCCGCGCGCAGTCGATACCCGGCTTTAGATACACAAGGTGTCTTTTTAATTTACAATCGCTGATTTAGAGCGTATCTACTGAAATCATAAGTGTCATAGCTAGTATGGTGGGTTCAGTCTTAGAGGCTTGGAACATCATTGTCAAATGGGGCAGGAAGCTGCCATTACCGTGAGAAACGTGCCATCCCAGCATTTTTCTTGAGTTCAAATTTATAGCGACGGAAAATAGTTTGAAGAATGACTGTAAGCGGAATTTCGCCCGATGTCTTTCAAGAGCCCACGGGTGCCCACAAAATTGAGTACACAAGTAAGTTTCAGAACAGATACCCTAATTCTATCGAAGACTCGTAACGATAAAGAGACGAATGACAATGAAAATCTAGAAAACCACACAGAAATGAATAATATTACGTAAAGTGCACTGTAGAGGAGTATCCATCGGTGTTGCAAGAGACCACAAATATCAGTAATTTATCATTTTTAGCAACGTTCTAATTATTCTGCTGAATTATGTTT
The DNA here is from genome assembly GCF_040414725.1 of Anabrus simplex. Classification (NCBI taxonomy): domain Eukaryota; kingdom Metazoa; phylum Arthropoda; class Insecta; order Orthoptera; family Tettigoniidae; genus Anabrus; species Anabrus simplex. The sequence goes on along the minus strand of NC_090266.1, from coordinate 917,329,261 downwards.
AAAAGGTACAAATCTATTCGGTCATTCCACTTAAGTGGTCGAGCCATTTAATTATAAAGTTTTTCAATGCGTCGTAAGTTGTTGCAACGGTGAACTGAACTCCAAATTGAATGGAGTTTTCAAGTTGGTTACACCAAATACGGTAATCCTCCGTGGCTCAGGCGGCAGCGCGTCGGCCTCTCGCCGCTGGGTTCCGTGGTTTAAATCCCGGTCACTCCATGTGAGATTTGTGCTGGACAAAGCGGAGAAGGGACAGGTTTTTCTTCGGGTACTCCTGTTTTCCCTGTCATTTTTCATTCCAGCAACACTCTCCATTATCATTTCATCTGCCAGTGATTAATTTTTGCCCCAGAGGAGTGCGACACGCTTTGGCAGCCGGCACAATTTTTATCCTCGCCAGAAGATCATTCATTCCATCCCTGACCCGATCACTGACTGGAAAACAGGTTATAGGTTTTTTTAATACCAAATACAGGACAGTCTGCGAGACATCGAGGGACTGTCAAGCGCTATTACCTGGATCATGTGCATTACTTCGTGAAGTTTTTCGCGTTACTTATGCCTTTGGAGTAAATTGAAATCAGTAAATAACTGCGTGCGCCATTCATTTATATCACCTCTCAACATGAGTGGAAAGATGTGTGTTGTGTTTGGCTGCAATAATTATGAAGTTCAGAAGAATTCGCGGTCGATTTTTCAGTTTCCCTGGTGACAAAAAAAAAAAAAAAAAAAAAAAAAAGATAGCGTGTTTAGATAGACCTATGTATGTATTGTTCCAGTGACAGAGATGCTCATAGTAGTTACTCCTGAGCTCCGCGACCGGTATTTTAATTGGCTTAAAATATGATACGCTTATTTTTTTAACTTTTTACAATTGGCTTTACGTCGCACCAACACAGATAGGTCTTATGGCGACGATGGGATAGGACAGATCTAGGAGTGGGAAGGAAGCGGCCGTGATCTTAATTAAGGTACAGCCCAGCATTTTCTTGATGTGAAAGTGGGAAACACGGAAATTCATATTCAGGGCTGCCGACAGTAGGATTCGAAGCTATCAGCGGAATGCAATCTCACAGCTACGCGACCAGAACTCCGTGCCAAAGAAGTACAGATGGTCCTGTAGTCTCACAATAAAACAACGGATTATTAGAATATTTTAAGAAATTTTCTACAACTAAAAGGCACGGACAAGCTACGAGGGGGAAGGAGTGTCGAGGAGAATAGCTCACGGAGCAAAATATAATCCGTATTTGGTTACCAAGTACAAGGAGACCAATTAGGCGACGGATCTTATTTCCGGAGTACACCGGAAGTAGCTATCTACGGCTCAGAGAACTTGTTACTAACGAGTTCCACATCAACTATATAATGATGCTACCCCACGCTTACGCACGCTCAATGACACCGCACTAGCGCATTATTACACTATTGAGCTACACGTCTTCGAAACTCTCTCTGTGCCTGAATTTCAGTTCTTTTTCCCTGCTTCTGGTAGGGACTGGAAGTACACAAGCACAACGACCCACTAGCGTCTAGCGTATAATTCATAGAAAACTTGAACATGAACCAGACGGGCAGACCGTGTTATACCAACCCCGTGACAGTACATTTACCGGTACGGCTCGGGTCACATGGCTGTGAGCTTTCATTCGAACCCGACCGTCAGCAGCCCTCCATGCTCTCCCATTTTCACAGCAGGCGAATGCTAGGGGTGTACCTTAATTCTAGCTCTTTGCCACCCTTACGTCGCCAAAACCCTTCCAAGTGTTAGTAGGAAGTTTAATCACTGGCAAAAACATACTCAGAGCAAAGAAAATCAAGAATACGTGGCGCGATGCGTATTAATGCAGTCTAGGATGGTGCGGTATGACGCTTGCTGTTCCAAAACGCCTTTCTTCTAGGTTGTATGAATATTTAAAAAAAAAAAACAGCATTAGCGTATTCAGTTTCCAACCTTTCGTCTTAACTTAACCTGAGTTCGAGAATTGCTGCGATACGACGTTCGCAACAGTAGGTCTAGTTATTTCACATTATGAGAAGACAACTACACTCTCAGAAAGAAATTGATCTTATAAATAGAGTAAGTTCGCCTAATACGAACAAATGGCGGGGCATACACCGGTAGCGTAAAGTAGAATTATTTTTATCCCATTTGTATTAAGTCACGCCGACTCAGACAGCTATTATTCCTAGACTGGGAAGGAAGAGACCATAGCATTTGCCTGGAGTAAAAACCGGAAACCACAGTGGGGTTCGAACCCACTATCTCCCTCTTCACATATGAGCTCGCAATGGAAATATAAAATACAGAATACTGAGAAGGGAACTGAACGTAGGCTGGACATCACATATCGGTCACAGAATTACCTTAACAAATAGTCCAACATTTGCTAATTGCTTTACGTCGCAACGAAACAGATAGGTCTTATGGCGACGATGGGATAGGAAAGGCCTAGGAGTGGGAAGAAAGCTGCCACGGCCTCAATTAAGGTACAGCCCCAGCAGTAATACTCCAACATTAGGCCGGAGTGGAGTGGACAATTTATTAACTGCCAACGTCCCTCGCCACATTAATATTTATTTTAATAGTAGCTATTCTGCGGGACATTAACGACCTTCAACACGTTATATGAGGTTCATTGTTGATAACAACCGTGAACTCGACCGGCTACGTCAGTAAGCTCTCTTAAAGACTGCTAACCACAGCATTTGCCTGGTGTAAAATGGGAATCCGCGGAAAACCATCTTCAGGGAAGCCGACAGTGGGGTTCGAACCCACCATCTCCCGAATGCAAGCTCACGGCCAACTCGCTCGGTGTGTTATAAAAGAGTAGGGCCATACCTGTTGGAGGAAGTAATACACCTTGTAACGTACAATATATTATACAATGTTAAGAATCTGTCGACGGATGTATAGACTCGCTCACACGACTCAGTGTAGCGACAACGATGCTTGTTCTTTAAGAGGGCCGCCGCGCTGAGTGGCTCAGTGGCCTTTTGACCCCAACTTGGCAGGTTCGATCCCGGCTCAGTCCGCTGGTATTTGAAGGTCCTCAAATAAGTCATCCTCGTATCGGTAGATTTACTGGCACGTAAAGGAACTCCTGCGGGACTAAATTCCGGCACCTCGGCGTCTCCGAAAAACGTAAAAGTGGAACGTAAAGCAAATGACATTATTTAAAGGGGCCTAACATCTAGATCATCGGCCGCTGACGGTACCAGGTGGAGCGAAATGTATCCACTGACTAGAATTTAAAACGAATGATGATAGAAAGTGATCATGAATAAAATGATAGAAAATATAGATTACGGTAGAATAAGGCAATTGCCTTTAGGTGCAATCATATACTGTATATCACTCAAAGTAGAAGTTAAAATAACACATTAAAATACAAAGACAAACTAACTCAGGTTCAGACAAATTAAAAAACGAGTAGTAAATACACTTTTAAACACGATAAAACAGGCCAATATCCCTCATAAAACTGATGATTTATGCTGACTGCTCGTCATTTCATAAAATGAGAGATTGTACTCTGAATATTTAGACTACGGCGCAGATTGGCCAGGTCCGCGCACTCCGTAAGGATGTGTACCACGGAAAGATGACCGCCGCAAGTACAAACCGGAGAGGATTCTCCCTTCAGTAAGTAGGAGTACGTTATTATGCTATGGCCAATCCGCAGATGACATAATACCACTGCCTCCCTCCGAGAAGCCGGAAGAGAAGTTTTCCGTATCTTCGTAGATCCCTTTATCGCTCTCAGCTTATTTGGGGAGGGATGGCCTGCCACTCCATCTCCCAATAGGACATAAATGTCTCAGCCGAGAACGAATATCAGTGGCTGGAACCTTTTAAGGCAACGGGGGCAGCGTGACCGCCTCCTTGGCAGCCGTAACAGCCAACTTGTTTCCCCTCTACACTCATGTGACTTGGGAGCCACATGACCGTGATTCTGGTGCTAGCATCCCAACACCCGGCCAACAGGTCCTATATCCGCTGCACTAGAGGAAGTCGAATGAAATATCAGTACACTGCAGCGAGGTCAAGGATTCGGTACACAGAAGGAAGTGCCGGCGTTCACTGGACAGCGCGTACCGCAGAGCATCAAAGATAGCATAGAGCTCTTGTGTACACACTGCAGATTTCCGGCAGATGAAAAAGAATCCTGTTATTATTAACAAAAGCACAGCCTACATTCGCTTCCGCCCTCGAACCATGCGTATGAAGAACTACCGAACCTGGATATCGACCAACAACGGATAAGAAAAGCCTCCGATAAACTGAGGGGTCCGTGTTCTTTTGGGCCGGTATGTAGATCCAGGATTATTTTAGATCGTCGAATTAACCACGGAGGTACCTTACTTTGTCGTCTGAAAAGACATGGAACTAAAGGTACATCAAACAATCTACGACTGCTATCCAAGCGTATACCAACCGACTCCGTTTCTCGTGGACAAGCGGCGTACAGCCGACTGTTTCCGTCGTGGAATACGCAGATATAGCTTGGGTGAAGTGGCATCTGTCGCAGATTTGCATCATAGGTCAGTAATATTTGTTGGCGCCTCAGGTGTGAAGGCATCACACCAGATTCTTTTTTTTTTTTTTTTGCTATGGGCTTTACGTCGCACCGACACAGATAGGTCTAATGGCGACGATGGGATAGGAAAGGCCTAGGAGTTGGAAGGAATCAGCCGTGGCCTTAATTAAGGTACAGCCCCAGCATTTGCCTGGTGTGAAAATGGGAAACCACGGGAAACCATCTTCAGGGCTGCCGATAGTGGGATTCGAACCTACTATCTCCCGAATGCAAGCTCACAGCCGCACGCCTCTACGCGCACGGCCAACTCGCCCGGTCACACCAGATTCAGCGGGCAGCCTAGCAATGGGGTTTGTACAGAATGCTCCCGTTGCCAACCTAAATATGCTATGGTGGACGCTATTCAGTTTCGCAAGGATGCTTTTCCTTGCTCATCCATATGCTGCACTGCCGTAGTCTATCCTGGATTAAAAATGTGCCCTATAAAATCGTAGGAACACCGTGCGGTCTATCCCCCCCTCCACCCCGTCAGAGAGGTCCTCGTGTACATCCCACGAAACAGGGGAACAAACGCACGGTTGCGGAGAACACAACTGCGGGAGAACGTACCGTGCGCTACGTTGATGTGTGTTGTTTCCCCTGTATTAAAAATGCATACATCCAGTACTCCTATTCATTTTTCTAACTCCCTCCCTCTAGGGCAGGGCATTTCGGAGTCCCTGCGTTAAAACCATCCAATGAGATCAATAACATCATTGATATTAAGTGGCTGTTCTGGTGGGAAATAAACATTGCAAATTGTAGCTATGACAGGCCACGAAACAAGCGCTACTGCCTCCTACCGAGTTCTTAATGGAACAGCTTCGTTGTAGATGTCAGAACGAGTGAAAATATCAACGCCACCGGAAGCCCGGTTGGCATAATCCCGTTCCGTTGAGTATAGTAACAAAATTCTCAGGACCTTTTAATGACCTGGTCTGAGATTAGTTTCCTGAATACAGACTATACTCGCCGCGAAATGACTGATTACCTGGCGCAGTTCAGTAAGATGCTTGTCATAACAGTTACAATTCCACTGTAACAGTGCTACAGTGTGGGCTATTTCTTTTTGAAAAAGTGTTCGGTTTTAAGCGGCGAGACGCTTTCTCTGCTACACTAACATCTCCATTGGAATATGGAGATTGGAGACAGATACACGCATTGAGCTTTTTATACGCTTTTCGGGGGCGCGGTTTCCTCCTACAAAGGGAGCGCACAGGTTTAGGAACAGATGAACCTACTGGCGCTGATGGAGGGTATGATTCCCGTTTTGCAGGAGTGGGGGTGCGCTTGGTAAGCGGTCCTTTTTTCCCCAGCCGGCACAGGCGTCATAGTGGTTGGAGGTTGGGTGGTCCCCATCCCCACCTTCGACCTTTTACTCTTTGCGGCTTTGCTCACAGAAGCAACTGACCCCTTGGGCGCAGCGATCTTCACAGGTGTTTACGTAAACGAAGAACCTAGTCGACTGTGCTATCATGTTGAAGTCTAGTGCCTTGGCAGGTGCATTCTTGGAAGTAAACATACGGCGCGCATACTGGTATGAAACATCATCCAGGGTCTTGATCTCGTGGATCTTCTTCTCACTGATATATACCGGACAATTCCGATCTCGAGGAAAATGAAGATCAGGACAGCTAATGCACCTGTAAGAAGGTATGCACTCTTCCGCGCCATGAGCTCCTCTTCCTCATGTACCACATACTAGAGGTGTGACGGTCCAGAAATAATGTGTCACTACTCCAACTGTTCCAGTGACACGACTGGAGCTGTGATACGTTGCCGGTCCAACCACAGATGGAGCTGAGGAGCATGGCATAGTATGCAGAGCGCCGTGACACGCTGCCGGTCCAGTCACAGATGGAGCTGAGGAGCATGGCATAGTATGCAGAGCGCCGTGACACGCTACCGGTCCAGTGACAACCGGTACAAGCACAAATGGAGCTGAGGAATATAGCATTGTAGGCTTACGTAGTCAGCGGACGCACGATTTGCTCTGTTCCTCGATTATGTCATGATCACGCCTGTCTTATCTGTCTTAATAAATTCATACATAATGTTATTTGTTTTACGTCCCAATAAGTACATTCACGGTTTTCGGAGACGCCGAGGTGCCGGAATTTTGTTCTACAGGAGTTCTTTAACTTGCCAGTAAATCTACTAATAATATTTGCTTTACGTCCCATTAACTACTATTACGATTTTCGGAGACACCGAGATGCCGAAATTTAGTCCCGCATGAGTTCCTTTACGTGCCTCTAAATCTACCGATACGAGGCTGACGTATTTGAGCACCTTCAAATACCACCCCACTGAGCCAGGATCGAACCTGCCAAGTTGGGGTCAGAAGGCCAGCGCTGTACCGACCAAGCTACTCCGCCCGGCACAATTTTATTTCAAGAAGTAATTACAAGTAGACTTTGTGGAAAAAGTAACGATACAGGTATTTTTTAAATCTAATCGTTAGAAGTAATCCGATTACTTTTACCCACTTACTTCCCAACTAGGAAAATGATAACATTTTGTGCGCAATTCTTCCCTAAGATTCTGACATGTGAATGACTTATAATGTTGTTTAGAAATCGCCGATGATCATTTTGAAATATCTGACGTTTTAAAATATTTAGTGTTGTCAATTTAAAATTTAAAATGATTAGTTATAGTATTAAGAGTGACGTTTAACTATATTTTAACTATGTTAAGAAAAACAGTCAATAATAATCACAATAATATATTATTATTATTATTACTAGCTGATGTAACCGTGCTTCGCTACAGAATTCTAGGTTAGGTAGTGTACACGTCGTGAGCAAGATTGTATGAAATTGTATAGCTCTTAACGTTACCCTAGAAACGCAACGGGGAAGTCACCAAACATCTGTTCTCATATGAAGACTGAGTTAGGAAATTTTCACTGTAATGGTATACCCGCTTGCATACCATCAGTCACAATCAGGTTGGGGAGCTTTATTATAACGGTAGACACGCACATTTTCTCACTTTTAACGAACAGGACTAAGCTGTCGATCTAACAGTCCAAAGTTCCAGAGCTGGAATGACCAAGCCGCAGACTGCCGTGAGCCATGAACACTCTTCGTCCCTTTTCGGCGGGGAGGGGTTCGAACAGTGGAGACTCCCAGGGCAAAAAACTATGCCCTTTTACTACTCTGTTTCCTAGGAGTACCCGATGAGTCGGAAAGTATCAATTCACTACACTGGCGGCGGAAAAATCCATCTGAATTGGAGGCAAATAATCCCTCAAGCTAGAGGAGAAACACCCTCTTCGCTGCTAATTTGGAATTAAATGAATGTAGAATATAATAAAAATGAAGAGGAAGAAGCTTTCCTTAGGAAACGGCTCTTTTCAGGATTGAATTTTGAGTTATTTAGTGAATTCTGGTGCTATAATTTGGAATAGCCCTAATTGTTATTCTAGACCAGGGCTACTACAACTCTACTAAGTGTGCCTCTGCCTTAAGTATGTCCGCTGCTCATTCAAAACAGCGCGTCAGAGTAGGGATCGAATAGCTGGAATAATATGATGAACCAGTGTGTTACGTACCAGCTGTATCAAAAAATGTATGAACCAGAGGAATGGCATGTTAAAGAAGAAAGTTTTCAAACTCCCCGGCTATTTCCCGCCAATATTCAGGCAGGCTATTATACTGTACTCGGTACGCAGCAGGAATCTCGTCTATCGGAGTTGAGAGGCATCATAAGAGACAAAGAACATCACAACAAACAATGGTCAATGTAATGTTATTGTTGATCAATGTTATGCACTTTCGATATTGTAGGCCTTCACATTTACTGTAGTTTCCTTCCGACTCTGAAATACCACTCTTATCATAATCGGTACGTTTATACTGAACAAAACATAAATGACCGGAAATTGTATTTTCTAAACTTTTGTTATGTAGTACTTTTCGATAGGACCAATAACATAGATATTTAAAAATTACATTTTAGGCGCCTTCCCGTAAACTACAATTTCATCCAGGGTGAATAAAATTGTTTATAGATTAGACCAGGGCCTCTCAGGGTGCATGCGCGTGGTGCATGCACTGTGCACGGTGCAAAAGACGACTTGGCTTGGTCGACCAGAGTGCAGACCCCCCACTCCTCGATTTGGAGCAATAGCGCTTACTCTCTCTTTCCTCACGCCTGTCTCGCTCGCTCCGCCTGTCTCCCTCTGCCCCACTTGCGCCGTAGCGCTCCAAATCCGGGCTGACTTGAGCCGAGTATAGGCGGGTTGAGCCGAGCTTAGCCGAGTAGCCCAGAGACGAAGCGTTGATCCGAGCCATGCCGAGCGGCAGCGATGCACAGTGCACGGAGCTCTTGCGCCTCTATCTGCACGCGTGAGATTTTGGGCGTTTGAGAGGCCCTGGATTAGACTGTAGTTTCTTATTCTTCGACTCTGTACAGTATACCGATTTTCATTAAATTCTGTTAACCCATTTTCTCGTGGCTCGGCGTTGATACGGACTTAGCAACAAAAATACAAATTCATGAATATCTGTGTTATCATAGCCAGTACGGTAAAAAAGTTTAAGACATAAATGGTCGGAAATTTAATTCTATATAACTTTAGGTTTGTAGTATTTATCTATATGACCACTAATAGTACAAATATTTGAGAAAATTTAGACCTTCCCCTAAACTACCATTTCACTCAGTGTGAATACAATTATTTATGGCCTAGATTGTAGCGACTTATTCCCCGAGTTTGAATACCGATTTTCATTAAATTCTCTTTAGCCGTTTTCTAGTGATGCGTGTACATACATACATACATAAATTACGGAAAAGTAAAAAGTGCATTTCCTTGTTACTGTGGACATGACCGATACAGAAATACCATTCTTTTCAAATTCTGAGCAATGTACAGACATATATATACACACTGACTGACAGAGCAAATGCAACACCAAGAAGGAGTGGTCAGAACTTTATGCCAATTGCAGGGTAGACTGACGTCACTGAGGTATGCTCATGATGTGAAATGCGCCGCTGTGCTGCGCACGTAGCGAACGATAAATGGGACACGGCGTTGGCGAATGGCCCACTTCGTACCGTGATTTCTCAGCCGACAGTCATTGTAGAACGAGTTGTCGTGTGCCACAGGACACGTGTATAGCTAAGAATGCCAGGCCGCCGTCAACGGAGGCATTTCCAGCAGATAGACGACTTTACGAGGGGTATGGTGATCGGGCTGAGAAGGGCAGGTTGGTCGCTTCGTCAAATCGCAGCCGATACCCATAGGGATGTGTCCACGGTGCAGCGCCTGTGGCGAAGATGGTTGGCGCAGGGACATGTGGCACGTGCGAGGGGTCCAGGCGCAGCCCGAGTGACGTCAGCACGCGAGGATCGGCGCATCCGCCGCCAAGCGGTGGCAGCCCCGCACGCCACGTCAACCGCCATTCTTCAGCATGTGCAAGACACCCTGGCTGTTCCAATATCGACCAGAACAATTTCCCGTCGATTGGTTGAAGGAGGCCTGCACTCCCGGCGTCCGCTCAGAAGACTACCATTGACTCCACAGCATAGACGTGCACGCCTGGCATGGTGCCGGGCTAGAGCGACTTGGATGAGGGAATGGCGGAACGTCGTGTTCTCCGATGAGTCACGCTTCTGTTCTGTCAGTGATAGTCACCGCAGACGAGTGTGGCGTCGGCGTGGAGAAAGGTCAAATCCGGCAGTAACTGTGGAGCGCCCTACCGCTAGACAACGCGGCATCATGGTTTGGGGCGCTATTGCGTATGATTCCACGTCACCTCTAGTGCGTATTCAAGGCACGTTAAATGCCCACCGCTACGTGCAGCATGTGCTGCGGCCGGTGGCACTCCCGTACCGTCAGGGGCTGCCCAATGCTCTTTTTCAGCAGGATAATGCCCGCCCACACACTGCTCGCATCTCCCAACAGGCTCTACGAGGTGTACAGATGCTTCCGTGGCCAGCGTACTCTCCGGATCTCTCACCAATCGAACACGTGTGGGATCTCATTGGACGCCGTTTGCAAACTCTGCCCCAGCCTCGTACGGACGACCAACTGTGGCAAATGGTTGACAGAGAATGGAGAACCATCCCTCAGGACACCATCCGCACTCTTATTGACTCTGTACCTCGACGTGTTTCTGCGTGCATCGCCGCTCGCGGTGGTCCTACATCCTACTGAGTTGATGCCGTGCGCATTGTGTAACCTGCATATCGGTTTGAAATAAACATCAATTATTCATCCGTGCCGTCTCTGTTTTTTCCCCAACTTTCATCCCTTTCGAACCACTCCTCCTTGGTGTTGCATTGTCACTGTCAGTCAGTGTATATTTGTAGAAACGTTTTAATGCTGAAGTAGATTACTGTGGATTTCTTTCGTTCACATGAAATATTGAACACCATACCGGTATGTCTCCGTCCTGTTCTTGTCACAACCTCCCTAACGGTACGGAACGACGGCGGCTGTGTCACTGGACAGTTTGCGAATAGCAGTAACTACACTTCCCGGTACAGCAAACTGCGAGTCGCAGCGCAAGACCGCCACAGTAGAGGTGTGACAAATGGTTATTTTTGTGTAACTGCTACACCTGTCACTGCTACAATTAAGTAACTGTGAAAAGTAACAGTGAAAATAACGTCCACCGTTACTCACCTTTTACCGGTCACACATTGGTGTTCTGTGCGGTCACAGCCTGGTCACGGCTTCAAGCTTGTCCCCGTTTAACGGCCAACGTTACTCACCTTTTACTGGTCGCAGCCTGGTCACGGCTTCAAGCTTGTCCCCTTACAGCTGTGTTGCAAATTGCCATTCATTCACTCACACATGCGCTCACGCATCACTACACACATTGTTGAACAGCAAAACACGCATTCCTATTTGCTATAAAGTTATCAAGAGGCAGACAGTGGATGAGATGAGAAGACAACATAGCATCTTTTCCTGAAATCTAGCGGAGTGAGTTTTACATTGCCCCAGTTAAGGATGGAAGAAAAGAAAACATGATGATCTGTCTGCCAAACCTGGCACAAACCGGTACAAGAAGATCGTGTAAAATGAAGAACCGGTAATGTGTTATTTTGTTATAATGAATTGTGGGAAACGAATTAATAAAAACTTCAGTGGGTGAAGAGACGTTATCACGTTCGTTTCATTCATGACAATCTGAAATTTTTATTATACTTGTTAAGAATATTCAAACTATTGCGCTTGTTGTGTTCCACGGTATAGTGAGCAACGCGCCCGCCTGTCACCCGGCGGTACCGGGATCGATTCCCGGCGGGGTCAGATATTTTAATTATAATGATTAATATCCCTGGACTGGGGACTGGGTGTTTGTGTCGTCCTTAATGTTCATTTTCTTACATTCAACATATTACACTACCGCCATTACAAGTACACGCAGATTCCTCAGTTATGGTGCCAGTAGGGGCAAAAGATCTTAATAGGTCGACGCCCCGAATAAAAAGCATTTAAAAACGGTAATTGTAATTGGGGGAACCTGTAATTGTCACAACAATGTGTAAATAAACAATGGATACTCTATATCTAATTAATTACTGGATGAAAGAAAATACAAAGTACGTACAATAACCTAATATTGAGAAAAAGTGAGCGTCATATTTTTGATGCATGTTCATAAGACAAAACGCGCTCTAATGGACTATAGCTAATTTCATGATTTTAAATGAAACTTATATACACTGTAGGCAACACTTCACAGGCTTGAATTTGCGTTCAAAAAAGACCAATTGCTCGACTTTTTGAGGACTAAGTCGGGTGCGTCTGTCATTAATTATCAGTCCCGTTTTAGAAAAAATTCGTTCACAAGGAACCGACGTGGCAACAACATTGAACCTTTCTTTGACGATTTTGGAGAGGGTCGGATAGACGTGCTGGTATTTCTTCCACCAGATTAAGGGGTTTTCCGACCTCGGCAATAGGCGTTCATCTAAATAACGCTGTACTTCTACTATTGCCTCCGATAACGATGTGCCCCGAGGTTGGACACAAGCAACCATCGCATCGAACTCCTCCCAAACCGAAATCGTATTGGAGGCGGAACTTTCACTCACAGTAGTATTGATCTTTTCTTGAACATTCACTAACACTTGTTGACTGTTCAGTTCTTTCATAACGAGCTCAATGGCATGCTTTTGTATGGAGTCAGCAGCACTGGAACTCGAAAATGGAATGAGCTTGAAGCGCGGATCCAAAAAAGTGCACAGCGCCAAAGTTTTGCTCCATTCCAAATTCGGAAACCGTGTTCTAATTCCATTGTCTAAGGAATCAATCACATTCCGCACTGTGGGGTGAAAGTCGTCTTTCACAAGTTTGTTACATACTGCAGACAGTCCCCGAATGAGCACTATAACCTGGCTTGCGGTGATGCAGTTTTCGGCACTCAATTTCGAAGAGACTTCTTCAAACGGTTTCAAAACCTTTGGCAATTCACCGCAGATTCGCCATTCCTCTGTCGAAATTGGAGGAAGCGAAACATTACTCAAAGCCACCGTGCTTTTTATGGCGTCTTCAAGCAGTGACAGCCGTTCGAACGTGAACAACGTAGAGTTCCACCTAGTCGGCATATCCTGAAGCACTTTTTTAGGATTTGGAACTCCTGAATCTTTTTGGAATTTTAACAGTTTCTGGGTTGCTTGATTAGACCTCTTGAAGAATGGCACCACTGCTTTGAATTTATCGTGCATTTCGTTAATGCCCTTAAGCGCATCTTGCACAATGAAATGCAATGTATGGGCGACACATCCTGAATGCTTCCACTTGAGTTCTGTTGTCACAGCATTTTTGACGTTTGGTGCATTATCTGTGACAACAACTAACACTTTATCAGTCAAATTGAATTCATCTGTAATTTTTTTTATCTCGTGTGCAAGGTTGGCACTGGTGTGAGATACCTCAATTAGTGAGCACCCCAAGAGTACGGATTTCAAGTCGAAATCGTCTGTTATGTAGTGTGCTGTAACTGCCATGTAACCCTCAAGAGCATTAGAACTCCAGCAATCTGTTGTTAGAGAAACACTTGACACAGTATTCAGTATTTCATGAACTCTATTGACGCACTGTTCATATGCTGCTGGTAGCATTGCATTACAAATAACCTTCCTGTTTGGTAGCTCATACGATGGATTCAGCGCTTTCACGAACTGCACAAAACCTTTATCTTAAACTATAGAAAAAGGCTGGAAGTCCAATGTGAACAATCCCAGTAGATGCCTGTCTATAGATTTCTTCATGGAGCTGCTAACTGTCTTTGGGATATATGTTGCTATACTGGTTTGTTTTTTTACCGGTATGTCAGATATTCTAGAAGATGACGCAACAGGTTCAGGAGCCGTCGCAGATGATGTTGACGCCACAGGAGCAGATTCAGTAATAATCGTATATGGTAAAAATGGATCTGCAATATTTTGATGTCGAACTGGTTCCAGGCCGTCAGGGTCATTTTCTTGCACAGTGGGCCTACTTGGTCTGTCTGTTGTGTTGCAAATTGACAGTTGGGTGTATGCGTTCAATGTGTTTTCTTAAATTGGTAGTTGTGGACTTGTACGAACATTTTTTACCACATATATCACACTTTGCAAAGTTGCCATCAATTGAAGTGAAATAATTCCACAAAGAACTGGTCTTCACGCGTTTACTCATTTCCAACAAGTGTCTGCTGCCTACACGTAACAATAACACTGCGCAGGAAGAGAGAGCAGTACTCATTTACATTAGTGTAGCCAACACTGTCATTCTTTTTATCGTAACAGAAATTATATCTAATATTAACTTTGAAAGGAATTGAGGACAGTGGGAAAGTTCTATCAAAGTGAAATAGTATTACAAAATGCATTTTATCTACGTTCATTCTATAGTATCAGTATGGAAAGTTAGCATAATAATTTATTTATGGTACAAGAAAAATTATACGGGTGAAACTTATAATATTATAATGTAGGTAGCATTGCACGATTCTGAGTCAGCGATAACCCCCGAACAGTTGAATGTGTCATAACAGTTTACACTTTAGTTACCACTACCAGATGGCAGCAGAAACTTAAAACAATCTCCTACGAAAGCGCTCTCACTTTGAAGACATGCGTACTATCTGAAGGTCTGTGTCTGTAAGCTGCTACTAGTGACAGGTCCCCACTTCCCAGTTACTGTTTTCACTAGTACGTTTTTCTGTTGTTACTCGATAACTTGTTATTTCTCGTCCTCGTTACATTTGTAACAGCGACAGACATGTAACTGGGACAAAGTAACTGCTACGTTATTTTTCAGCCATCTCTACGCCACAGTCTGGTCACAGTAGCAGACAGCAGTGGACCGGTAGCAGCGAACTGCGAGTCGCATCGCAACACTGTCACAGTAGCAGTGGACCGGTAGAGAAGAGGATCCTGGAGCAGGTTGTCACTGCTTCATTCGGAGAATAGGTCACGCGCACCGGTACGCCAGTACCGACACACCTCTACCACACACAGACCGATTCGAACGAGATACCATACGCCCGAAACTTTGGCATTGATAGTGCATGGGAGGCGGGACGTACGGCCTCGCATTGCAGCAATAGGCTGCTACCTTGACCTTTTCTTTTCTTTTAACACTGAAAATTTGATGGAGACAATTAAAACACCCGTGGCAACGTCTTCGCCGTTGACTTTGCGCGTAATGCGCCTGACGTGTGTCACGCCACGGTGCTTCATGTCTTCCATCAACTCATCGTCCGTGTTCATGATGAGATCGCTGTGGAAGATAACTCAACGAACCAGATTTAAAGTTTTGTACTCTTCCACTTTGACGGGTATTTCGCGTCTCCGTCTTTAGGGTTGCATGCAAATGAAAAGTATGATGTACATTTTTGTGGATTTGTGTACTCGTTAGCTCATCATATTCCGGAGCCTAGTAGCGTAAGCAGTGTCGATTGTTGCATTCACTGTTAGAATTGTTAGAATGTCGTGCTAACACTAATGTTTCTTTACTAGTGAAGACAATATGGTTATGTTTTTTCTTCTTGTGTATTCAAGGATATGAATTTCTAGTGTTAGGGAGCTCCTTGAAGCTGTTTTAGCCGACCGCTGATGTCTGTGACAATGAAAGCGACATTGAAGAAATCGACTCTGTTGAAGTACGAGAAGATTATTCTAACAGTGAACAAGAATTAGATACCAATGATGAAATACAGTTTTATATAGGTAGTGATTCTCAATTCTATGTAGGGAAGGATATGACGAAATGGGAGATACATTGTCCTAAGAAGGATCCAAAAACATTGTAACAGTTTCCAGCGTCTAGGGCGTCAGTGAAAGGCATCAAAGAACAGATTTAAATCTAGAGGAAATTTTTTGGGGGTCCTATGATAGAAATGATTGTGCAGTATACTAATCAACACACAGCGCAAAAAATTCTGGGGCGGTATAAAAGGGAAACACATCAAACCAACGGATAGTAATGAAATTGAAGCTCTGGTTGGAATTCTAATGAAAAATGAAATGGCGTATGGCTTTTAGTGCCGGGAGTGTCCGAGGACATGTTCGGCTCGCCAGGTGCAGGTCTTTTCGATTTGATGCCCGTCGTGATGATGAAATGATGATGAAGACGACACATACACCCAGCCCCCATGCCAGCGAAATTAACCAATTATGGTTAAAATTTCCGACCCTGCCGGGAATAGAACCCGGGATCCCTGTGACCAAAGGCCAGCACGCTAACCATTTAGCCATGGAGCCGGACAGGGATTCTAATATCGATTGGTGTGAAAAAATCTAATCGGCTGAATGCAGATGAACTCTCTGCTACTGATGGTAGCTCCCATTCAAGATATCCTTGACAGTTTCGTAGTAAATTGCAAAGCCCATTACAGCATGTCTCAATGCGTGACCGTCGATGAAATGATGTTGGGATTTCGCGGACGATGTAGTTTCCGTCATTTTATAGGCCTACCATCTAAGCCGAACAAGTACGGCTTAAAAGTATAAGCTCTTTGTGATGCCAATGTGTTTTATACACGAAATGTAGAAGTTTACGTAGGCAAGCAGCCTGATGGTCCTTTCCAAACCAACAACTCTTCCCTAGCAGTTGAGAGTCTGCGTGAACCAATATATCCTACTGGTAGAAATGTCACTACAGATAATTTGTTCACTAGCGTTGAGTTTAGTGACTTACTCCGTGGTCAATATAATCTAAATTAGACGGGCACCATTCGGAACAAACGTCAGATTCCCCCTAAATTTCTACACCAGCAATCAAGGCATATACCAGTAATAATGTTCGGGTTTCGCAAGGATCGCACGCTAGTTTCTTATATTCCTGCGAAGGGGAAAAATGTTCTACTCATCAGTTCCATGCACGACGATGACAGCATCGATGACGCAACAGGAAAAGCCGAAATTATTGTGTCGTATAACAAGACTAAGATCGGTGTTGACGTGGTCGATCAACTGAGTGCTAATTATAACTGCGCTAGGAATACTGCTCCCGGGCCCCTTGTGATTGTCTTTGGATTAGTTAATATTTGAGGCATAAATACTCAGGTGATATTTAGTCATAACTGCCCGTCTGCAAAAATTGTCCGGCGTAAATTCCTGACTGGGTTGGCTATTGACCTAATGAAGCACCATGCCGTTCGAAGAGCTATTTCCAATATTCCCAGAATAACCAGAGAGGGGCTAAGGGAAATTTACAACATCAAGGAAGATGTCCAACCTAAATTAAAACCATCAAAGGAAGTGGGAAGGTGGAGGTACTTCTGTAAGAAGTGTCTTAAGTATTTGTGCCTTGAACACGCATATGTTGTATGCCATGACTGTCTTGAAGGTTAACTGTGTACTGATGCACATTTACAAACTTTAGATCTCAATCATTATTGTTTTCTTTTCAACAGAGTTTATCATTGGATATTTCGCTAATTTCACTTGTCAGAGCTCAGTTATAATTTCTCCTTATAATTGCTTATAGATTACTTAAAGTGTATTTTAAATAAAGGTTAAGATGGTAAAATACTTATGTATTATACTCTTCCTTAAAAATATACTCTGAAATAATGAAAACTATGGAATTATTTAAGACCGGTCTACTCGACCGAAGTCACTAAGTTGAGAATAAAATTCACGTCACTAACGGAGGGTTAACAACAAACTACCGTTGCGCATTTATTTCAGATCTCCCAGTTCACCGCAGACACCTATGTGTCTAATAAACAAGTTAGATTTCACCAGCTTGAAATCTCGCCCATCGGTTCTGGTAGAAACCAAGAACCTAGGGAAGGTAGATTCCATGCTTTCACGCTACGCTTGTTCCCAGGAGTGTGCACCCCTCAGGGAATCGAAAATTTAAAACTTGGGTGGAGGACCACCCTGGAGAGGATTAGGATGTTCATTTCCGGCCATGCCTGGAAACATCTTACCCGAATGCAACCCACTCCGATCGGGGGTCTCTGTAACCGAACCAAGCAGTCAAGGCAATGCCTACCTGGTCGTAGCAGGTATTGCCCGGGGTCCGATGTTGCACGATGCTTAATACGGGGTGACTGAAGCAATGAGCACTAGGATACCCTTTCTCAAATTACCCGTAAAAGCATGTACGCCACAGCGTATAAAGAGTAATAAGTATGCATGCCTCCCCTGCGAACCACGTGACCATGCCGCGGTGGGGAGGCTTGCGTGTCCCAATGAAGCAAATAGCAGAGCCGCAGGTGCAACCATATCGGATGGGTATCTGTTGAGGACCACACTACAGAATGGTTCATTGCAAGGGGAGTAGCAGCCTCTCGGAAGTTGCAAGGATGATTGACTGATATGGCCTTGTAATAATACTCAACATGGCTTAGCTGTGTTGATACTGTTACACGGCTGAAAGCAACGGGAAACTACACCCGTAACTAACTCCTGAGGACATGCAGCTCTCTCTGTATGAATGATGTACTGATGATGGCTTCCTCCCGGGTAAAATATTCCGGAGGTAAAATAGTCCCCCATTCGGATCTCCGGGTGGGGACTACACGAGAGGGGGCGATCATCAGAAGATGGATACTGATATTCTGCGAGTCGGGGCGTGGAATGTTAGAAGTTTGAATCGATGTTGTAGATTAGAGAATCTGAAAAGGGAGATGGATATACTAAAGTTAGATGTAGTTGGTATAAGTGAAGTACGTTGGCAGGAATGACAGGATTTTTCGTCAGGAGACTACCGAATTATCAACAAAAAATCACAGGAAAGCAGGAAGTGGTTGAATAATGAATAAGAACATAGGGCAGCGAGTAAGCTACTACGACCAGCATAGTGAAAGAATTATTGTCGTCAAGATAGACACCAAACCAATGCCCACCACAATAGTGCAGGTCTATATGCCTACTAGCTCAGGGGATGAGGAAATCGAAAGAATATATGAAGAGATATAAGATTTAATACAATATGTAAAAGGAGAAGAGAATATAATTGTGATGGGAAACTGGAATGCAGTGGTAGGCCAAGGAAGAGAAAGTAATACAGTACGAGAACTCTGATTGGGACAAAGGAACGAAAGAGGAAGTCGGCTGGTTGAATTCTGCACTGATCATAATTTAGTCCTTGCCAATACTTGGTTCAAACACCACAAACGACGGCTTTATACGTGGACGAGACCTGGAGACACTGGAAGGTATCAAATAGGCTTCATTATGATTAGGTAGAGATTCAGAAACCAGGTGTTGGATTGCAAAACTTTCCCAGAAGCAGACCTGGACTCTGACCACAACTTGTTGATCATGAAGTGCCATCTGAAGCTAAAGAAATTAAAGAAAGGAAAGAATGCAAAAAGATGGGATCTAGACAAGTTGAAAGAAAAGAGTGTGAGGGGTTGTTTCAAAGAACATGTTGCAAAAAGACTAAATGAAAAGGCTGAAGGAAACACAGTAGAGAAAGAGTGGATACTCATGAAAAATGGAAGTCAGCAGGGCTGCTGAAAAAATGTTAGGAAGGAAGAAAAGATCAACAAAGAATCAGTGGATAACTCAGGAGATACTAGACCGGATTGATGAACGACGAAAATACAAGAATGCTACAAATGAAGAGGGCAGAAATAATACAGGCGATTAAAGAATGAAGTGGATAGAAAGTGCAAGGTAGCTAAGGAAGACTGCCTGAAGGAGAAGTGCAAGGATATCGCAGGTTGTATGGTCCTAGGAAAGGTAGATGCTGCATACAGGAAAATCAAGGAAACCTTTGGAGAAAGGAAATCTAGATGTATGAATATTAAGAGCTCAGATAGAAAGCCACTTCTAGTGAAAGAAGACAAAGCAGAAAGATGGCAGGAACATATCCAACAGTTGTATCAAGGTGAAGATGTAGATAATTTGGTTCTGGAACAAGAGGCTGTTAATGCTGATGAAATGAGAGACCCAATTTTGAGGTCAGAGTTTGACAGAGCTATGAGCGACCTAAATAGGAACAAGGCACTTGGAATTGATAACATTCCCTCTGAATTACTGACTGCCTTACGAGAAACCAGGATGGCAAGGTTATTCCATTCAGTGTATGAGGCAGGGGAAGTCCCATCCGATTTTCGACAGAATGTCGTTATACCTATTTCCAAGAAAACCGGTGTTGACAGGTGTGAAAACTATCGTACCATTAGTTTAGTATATCATGCCTGCAACATTTTAACACGTATTGTTTACAGTAGAATGGAAAAACAAGTTGAAGCTGAGTTGGGAGAAGATCAATTTGGCTTCAGAAGAAATGTAGGAACACATGAAGCAATCCTGACTTTACGTCTGATCTTAGAGGATCGAATCAAGAAGGACAAGCCCACGTACATGGCATTCGTAGATCTAGATAGGGCATTCGATAATGTTGATTGGACCAAGCTATTTAAGATTCTGAAGGTGACTGGGATCAGATACCGAGAACGAAGAATTATCTACAATCTGTATAAAAATCAGTCTGCAGTGATAAGAATCGACGGCTTTGAAAAAGCAGCAGCAATCCAGAAAGGAGTGAGGCAATGCTACAGTTTATTCCCCTCCTTTTCAATGTTTAAGTAACGGAAATCAAAGAGAATTTGTAAAGGGAATCACAATCCAAGAAGAGGAAATTAAAACCTTGAGATTTGCCGATGATATTGTTATTTTATCTGAGACTGCAGAAGATCTCGAGAAGCTGCTGAATGGTATGGACAAAGTCTTGGGTAAGGAGTACAAGATGAAAATAAATAAGTCCAAAACAAAAGTAATGGAGTGCAGTCGAACGAAGGCAGGTGATGCAGGAAATATTAAATTAGGAAATGAAGTCTTAAAGGAAGTAGATGAACATTGTTACTTGGGTAGTAAAATAACGATGGCAGAAGTAAGGAGGACATAAAATGCAGACTAACACAAGCAAGGAAGAGGTTTCTTAAGAAAAGAAATTTACTCACTTCAAACATTGATATAAGGAATTAGAAAGATGTTTTTGAAGACTTTCGTGTGGAGCGTGGCATTGTATGGAAGTGAAACATGGACGATAACTAGCTCAGAAAGAAAGAATAGAAGCTTTTCAAATGTGGTGTTACAGATGAATGTTTAAGGTGAGATGGATAGATCGAATTACAAATGAAGGGATACTGAATCGAATTGGCGACAAGAGATCGATTTGACTAAATTTGATGAGAAGAAGATATAGAATGATAGGACACATCTTAAGACCCAGGACATTCATTTGGTTTTTGAAGGAAGTGTAGGTGGTAAGAACGGTAGGGGTAGACCAAGGTATGAATATGACAAGCAGATTAGAGCAGATGTAGGATGCAGTAGTTACGTAGAAATGAAAAGGTTAGCACAGGATAGTGTGGCATGGAGAGCTGCATCAAACCAGTCTATGGACTGATGACTCAAACAATAACAACAACAACAACAAGTCGTATGTATGTATGTATGTATGTATATACATATACTTGGAAAACAATAATATCCTTCAGGCGCTCGTCTGTGAGGTGGAAACTACTGCACGGGTACATGGGGTCCCACCCAAATGGATTTCTGGGACACCGTCGGGCTTTCGAGCGTAGACGCACAGGTAAGAGGCCCATCCATAAACAGCACGCGCAACAAGAATTTTGATTCGGTCTACAACTAGCCTCATAACAAATAAAAAGCGCACCGATGGTCACATGACCCCTTTAGTCACTTACGGCAAGCAGGGATTAATCGTGGATGTATTCAACCCCTCCCATCCAACACATGGTACCCTTTTAGTCGCCTCTTGCTACACGCACGGGCCCCCCCACTCACAGCGATTTGCGAAGTACCTATAAAGGAAACTTATCTACGTGCAATGAAACAGGTTTCCGCTGTTTTTTGTTTGTTTGTTTGTTTGCTTGTGTGCTGTGCTGCAGTTTTTCGGCAGTGGAAGGATGGGAAACTGGCGATGGTGGTATTGAAAGCCGCCATCTCCCGAATATAAGCCCGCTGGTATGTTTTAATGCTCTGTTAATGTTGAGTGCGCTAAGTTATTTTGAATAACCCAAACAAATGAAACAAGCTCTATTTGTAAGTAAAGCTATCTTTGGTTTTCAATCCCTATCGCAACCATCCACCGTTTAGAGCAGAGAAAATCTGATCCTTTGTTGGTTATCGTAATAATGAAACGGCTTTTACCTGCTGGATCGTTAAAACCGATAATTAATCACTGTCACTCCTTATGCTGCTTGTCAGCCTGTTTCATCAAGTGCCCTTGAACTGTACAGTGAGCAAGGAAAGTGCTTCCTCACTGCTTCAAGTCTTGTAGGGTCCACAACAAGCCAATAGTGACTGTGTGTGTCACAGCTTCTTCTGGACGTAATACAACGGCATATGACCAAGAGAGTAAGACGATAGAAATGAAAGGGCGAATGGCTTTTAGTGCCGGGGGTGTCCGAAGACAAGTTCGGTTCGCCAGATGCAGGTCTTGATTTGACTCCCGTAGGCGACCTGAGGGTGAAACGATGATTAAGACCACGTGCCAGCGAAATTAACCAATTAAGGTTACAATTCCCGACCCTACCGGAAATCGAACCCCGGATACCTATGACCAAAGGCCAGCACGCTAACCATTTAGCCACGAAGCCGGACAGTAAGAAGGTGAAGCAAAGAACGGGTCTATGAATTTCGGACTCAAAATGTAACTTCTCTGGATTTTGGTTGTTATTTCTTCTATGACACACCCACACAGATAGGTCTAATGGCGATGATAGGATACGATAGAGCTAGGACTGAGGAACAAGTGGCCGTGGCCTTAAGATACAGCTCCAGCATTTGACTGGTGCAAACGGTGACGTGACTCGAATCCTCTCCTTCAAACCTACGTTCTCCTCTAAGTAAACTATAGGAATTTATAGTGTTTTTCGCTTTACAGAGTAAAACAAAAGCTATAGACTTCCACCTATTGAATACTGTTTTGTTGTAACCTTTAAAAAATTACATATATTTGTTGAAACTAGTTTCGGTCTTACCAGAGACAATCATCAGTCAAAATCAAAGTTAAGGCAATACGTGAATGAAGATAAATGAAGCAAGCATGAAATTCAATGTAAGACAAGCAAAGATTTGAAAAACACTCATCACAAACACATGTCCTGTGCAAGCTCTCAACTTTCCACTAATTTGAAGACTGCACGTCACCGAAAACAGGTGAAGTACTAAAATACCAGCACTTGAGGCTGAGCCGAGTTCTAGAAGAGCTGCTGAGCTGAGTTCTGATGATTAAGCTTGTTGTTTAAAGGGGCCTAATATCGAAGGTCATCGGCCCCTAATGGAACGAGATGGACGACATGATTTATGATAATTACAATTTAAAAATGTATCCACTGACTAGAGTTAAAAAATGGTGATGAAGAAAAACGATTATGAGGTTAAAACAATCAGTGGATCTAATTCGCAATGCCTTATTTTCGAATAATATAATAGAAAATAAAGGTAACAAAGGAATAAGCCACTGCCTAGAAGTATAATATATATAATTCACGTTAGTCGTTAAAATAACATTAAAATACGCAACAAACTAAAATAAAGTCAATGGGATAAAAGCGCAGTTAACACTAGGACAAAGGACATCATTACACACGATAAAGAAGACCACTATCCCTCATAAAGCGGATGACGGGGTCTGCTGACTGATCGTCATCTTACAGGATGAGGGAAATTGTACTCGGGAGGTTAAGCTTACGGTGCAGACCGACCAGGTCCACGCACTCCGTAAAAGGATGTGTAGCACGGTAAGATGATCGCCGCAAGTACACATCGGAGGGGGTTCTCCTTTCAATAATGAAAGTGCGTCAGGACACCGTGGCCGATCCGAAGACGAACATTACCACCGCTTCCCTCCGAGAAGCCCGAAGGGAAGTCCTCCATACCTTCGTTGTTCCTTTTATCGTTCTTAGCTTATTTGGAAGTAGAATGGCCTGCCACTCCATCTCCCAATGGGACATAACCAGATGTCTCAGATGAGTGTGAATACCACTTGCTGGAACCTTGTAAGGTAACGGGAGCAGTGTAACTGCCTCCTTGCAGCCTTACATGCTAATTCATTTCCCTCTACACCCATGTGGTTTGGGAACCACATAAACGTGATTCTGATGCCGGCATCCGAACACATGGCCAGCAGGTCCTGGACTCGCTGCACCAGAGGGTGCCGAAGGAAACAGGTATCAATAGACTGTAGAGAGCTCAAGGAGCCAGTACACAGAATAAAGTGTCGGCGCTCATCAGGCCGGCCACAAAAAGAGACGCAGGTTCGTGAGGTGACACACGGTGACGCACGTCAAATTTGTCACGGCGACAATCGTCGCAAGTTGGATCGCAGTTTCAATACGCAGTTTATGACCTATCTGTGTCGGTGCGACGTACAGCAACTTGTGAAAAGAAAACAAATACTCATAATTACTTCCTTCTCTCATACCCCATCGTCATAACTTCGTCACATTATTTGTTACTTATTTTTCTCACCAAGACTCAATTTTTCTGTATGGAAATACTTTTTTTCAATTAGTATATCTCAGTTTAGCCATTACAAATAATTTGTATTTGTCATATGAGTATATTTTTGGAATTCATTTCAAAACAATTATTTTTGCATTCATCAATAGATAAAACATTTAACTGCAATGAATTGGTATTTTGTTGCTTTATATTGTACATTATTTCTTCCTCAAAACACAATAGAGAGTTTATGGAGGTTTAGACAAAAACACATTTAATAATTTTTTCAAAAATAATTCCTGAGTCAATAAAATGGTTTAGCAACAATATGAACAATCAAAATAGGTGAGCCTTGCAGGAAACTGCGGAAGAGAGACTGCGGTCCGCAGGTCACCACGGGCAGCAACTGCGTCACGTCACCCTGCGCCGTAACATGCTAGGGTCCAGTCAGTTCTGTGCTTCGCAGAAACTCACTGTGAGTCACCCTGCGACACCTCACGGACCTGCGTCTAATTTGCGGCCGGCTTCAGACAGTGCGTACAGCAGAACTTAACAGATGGCATAGATCTGTGCTGTGTACTAACTACAGGTTTCCGGGAGAGCAAAAAGAACCCTATCATTGTCGACAACGAACGCACAGCCCACCTTCGTTTCTGTCCTTGAACCATCCGTGTAAACGACGACTGAACCTGGATGCCGGCCAACAACGGACAGGACGAGTCTCCGATAAATCGAAGTGTCTGTTTTCCTTCGGGCCAGTGTGCACATGCAGGATTATTTCAGGTCGTCGTACTACCCACGGAGGCACCCCACTTGGTTGTCTGACAAGGCAAGGAACCGAAGGTACTTGAAACAATCAGACTGCTATCCAAGCGTATTCCAACCGGCCGCGATGCTCGAGGACAAGCGGTATACAACCAACGGTTTCCATTGTTGAATACGCAAGGATAGCTTAGATGAAGTGGCATCTGTCGAAAATTAGCAGCATACGCCAGGAGGAGTTGCTGGCGCCTCAGGTGTAAAGGTGGCACACCAAATTCAGCGAGCAGGCTAGTTATGGGCTTGTACGGAAAGCTTCCGTCGCCAACCTAACCCCGCTGTGGTGGATGTTGTTCGGTTTTGCAAGGACACGTGGTCTTGCTGAGCTATATGCTGCGCTGCCGCAGTCTAACCGGGATAAAATATATGCCCGATAGAATCGTAGTCTAACCGGGATAAAATATGTGCCCGATAGAATCTTAGGAGCACCGTGCGATCCACTCCCCAATTAGTGTTGCTAAGAAACTTCAAGAGATTAAGCCTCTTTGAGCACTGCACTTTTAGCTGCCGCACGTGTGGCTCCCACGATAATTTGCTATCGAAAAGGAGCCCAAGAAATCGGTATGTATAAACTACGGGAAAAGCGACATTTCCTAAATAAAGTTCAGGATGAGGGTGAAGAGTAAGTTGACAAAAGTGGACCAGAGGTCTTTACGGTGGAAAACCGAAAGCCATGTTCTAAGGTCCACTGCTCCACTCTCCTAATAGCTTGCTGTAATTGTCGCTTTGCGACTGCCATATTACGCGAGCTATAGTGCAGAGCAAAATCGTCCACATATAGCGACGGTATTACTGCTGAAACAGCAGCACCGACAATACCGTTTATGGAAATCACGAACAGAGTGACACTAACAACCGATCCCTGAGGGACTCCATTTTCTTGAACGTGGTATTGCGAATTATGTTCTCCCTACTCGAATACTGAATAGACGGAGGGACAAAACATTCGCAATAAAAACCGGCAAGTGACCTCGGAATCTCCACTGATGCAGGACAGAGGGGATACCATATCGCCATGTGGTGTCATAAGCCTTTTCTAAGTCACAGAAAACAGCTACCAAATGCTGTTTGCGGAGAAACGCATCCTGGATGGAGCTCTCCAGGCGTACCAAGTGGTCAGTAGTCGAGCGAGCTGCTCGTAAACCACACTGATACTCGGACAAGAGTCCTTGTTTCTCCAGACACCACACAAGTCGGCGATTTACCATTCTCTCAAATAGCTTACACAGGCAGTTTGTAAGACAAATACGTCTGTAACTTCCTGCATACTTAGGATCTTTGTCAGGGTTGGAGACAGGAATGAGTATGCCCTCTCGCCACCGAGACGGAAACTCACATTCTATCCAGATTCGGTTTAACTCACTAAGGTATTTCAACATCTGGTTATGGATACTGTCTGGTCCAGGAGACGTGTCCTTGCAAATTGCTAAGGCGCTGCGGAGTTGCCACTCCGTAAAGGGCACATTATAGTCCTAGTCTTGAGTGGCAAAACTGCTATGATGACATTCTGCCTCCCGCTTCAGATCGAGGAAATCACTATGATAATTCCCGGACCCAGACACATCCGCGAAATGGCTAGCTAGATGGTTAGCAATCGAGAGTGGTTCAGTGCCGATACTGCCTGCAATGGAAATCCCCAGTACAGAAGATGAACTTTGGATACCCGAAATACGTCGAAGTTTCGTCCACACTTGAGATGGAGTATGTGACGTCACAGACGAAACATCTCTCCCTCGAAGCTTTCTTACTTTGGCGAATAAGAACTGGCGCCTTAGCGCGGAGTTGTTTAAATGTTACCAAGTTGGCCACAGTAGACTGCCTACGATAACGTTTATGAGCGCGACGGCATTCTTTGATAGCTGCTGCAATGTCTTCGTTCCACCAAAGAGTTTTCGGCGAGGAGTCCCTGAGAAGGAAGGAATGGACTCCTCAGCAGCAAGAATAACTTGGGTGATGTATGTTATTTCCTCGCCGACGGTCCGCCTGGTATCGTTAAAGACAGCTAGCTTTTTTTCTTTGCTACGGGCTTTACGTCGCACCGACACAGATAGGTCTTATGGCGACGATGGGATAGGAAAGGCCTAGGAGTTGTAAGGAAGCGGCCGTGGCCTTAATTAAGGTACAGCCCCAGCATTTGCCTGGTGTGAAAATGGTAAACCACGGAAAACCATCTTCAGGGCTGCCGATAGTGGGATTCGAACCTACTATCTCCCGGATGCAAGCTCACAGCCGCGCGCCTCTACGCGCACGTCCAACTCGTCCGGTAAGACAGCTAGTGATGTGTACTTTGGCCAATCAGCATGTTTAAGAATCCGTAGAGGAGCCTCAACGGATTTTTGTTTCAACAAAGTAAGGATGATGGGAAAATGGTCACTCTCACAGAGATCGAGTGTATTCCACCGAAATTGCGGAACCCAACATTCGGCTGCATGCGAGAATATGTGCCGTAACGTACACTAAAGTGAGTTGGTTCCCCTGTGTTCAAAATACATAAATCCAGTTCTTCCCCGGGGGCAAGGCGTCTCAGAGCCCCATATGGGGTGATGGGCATTAAAATCTCCCAACAAGAGAAAGGGAGATGGAAGCTGATCTGTAAGACCAGTGACATCATTTATATTAAGAGGCTGGCCTGGTGGAAAATAAACGTTACACACTGTTGCTATGACAGGCAGCGGTACCCGACCGCAACTGCTTTCAGTAGGGTCCTTAGAGGAACCTCTTCGCTATAGGTATCAGAACGAACAAAAATACCCACGCCACCAGACGCCCGGTGAGCATAATATCGTTCTTTCGAGTATAGCCGGAAATTTCTCAAGACCGTACGATGACCTGGTCTGTAGTTTGTCTCCTGAATACCGACTATACTCGCCGCGTACTCACTGAGGAGCTGACGTAGCTCAGCAAGATGCTTGTCATAACCGTTGCAATTCCACTGTAACAGCGCCCCTAGTGTGGACTAATAAAGGAGTGCTAGGTTATGAGCGACAAGATGATCGTGAACCTAAACACTATCAACATCTACATCCGTTGATGTAGATGACAGCGCGACGTCCATCCCACCATCGACAGACGGCGGGGATGACGCCCAGAACTCCGACGCTTTCGGGGGCGGAAGTTCAACTGCGAGGGGAGCGCGCAGGTTTTGGAGCAGGAGTACCTGCTGGCGCAGACTCATACCCTTCATATGTTGGGCATGATTTACCTTTCGCAGGGGAAGTGCGGGAGCGCCCGGGATAGGCGCTTTTCTTCGCCGCCTTCTTGTCTAGTTTAGATGGGCTGGGCGATGATTTCCCAGCCCTGGTTGACGATGCCGCCTCTGCCGGCTGGGGCACGACTTTCGCCGACCTCTTAGGGGGGGATATTTAGCCTTCCCCCTTGCTGTGCCGGCTTAGAATTGCCAGCCGCCAGAGACTCCTGGTTGATCGAAGATGGGGTGGTCCCCCCTTCGAGCTTTTACTCTAACGTTGCTCCGAGGAGCAACAGTCGCCTTGGGCGCAGCGATCATCACGGGTTACGATGACGTGAAAGACGAACCTGGGAGACTCTGAGCTATTATGCTGTAGTCGAGTGTACGGGCAGGTGTATTCGCGGAATGAAACTTACGGCGCGCTTCCTGGTAGGAAAGACCATCCAGGGTCTTGGTCTCCTGGACCTTCTTCTAACTCAGATATGTTGGACAGTTCCGATCCCGAGGAGAATGAAGACCGGAGCAATCAGTGCACTTGTACGGAGTTGTGCACTCCTCCGCGCCGTGAGCTACTCGTCCACAAGCACCACACATAGACTGATTCGAACAACGAGATACCATATGTCCGAATCACTGGCATTGATAGCATAGCATAGAAAGTGGGATGTATGGCCTCACATCGCAACGATAAGTTGTTACCTTGACTTTCTCAGGTACCACTGACAACTTGAAAGAGACAATGAAGGCACCAGTGGCAACGTCTTCACCGTTGACCTTGCGCGTTATGCGTCATACGTGTCACGCCACGGTACTTCATGTCTTCCATCAACTCGTCGTCAATGTTCAAAATACGGTCGCGGTGAAAGATGACTCCGAGAACCAGATTCAAGGATTTGTGCTCCTCCACTTTGACGGGGACTTCGCCAAAGTGGTAGCACTTAAGCAACTGATCGGCTTGCAGTGCTGCACGAGTCTTCAAAAGTAAACTACCGTTGCGCATTTTCTTGAGATCCTCAAGTTCGCCGTAGACTTCTTCAGTTTGTCTACTAAAAAGGATCGATTTTCGCACCTTAAAATCATGCCCATCGGTTCTGGTAGCAACCAGAAACCTAGGGATGCTGGATCCCATTCCTTCACGCTGCGCATGTTCCCAGGGAGTTGAACCTCTCAGGGAAGGAAAAGTTGAAGACTTCGGTGGGGGACCACCTTGGGATGGGCGACTTCGTTTCGAAGCCATGCCCGAAACTATCCTCCCCGAATCCTCTGATCAGGGGTCTCTGTAGCCGAACCAAGCTGCCAAGGCAATACCCACCTGGTCATTGCCGGTACTGCCCGGGGTCCGATGTTGGTCGATGCCTAATACGGGATGACTGAGGCAATGAGCAGAAGGACTCCCTCCAGTCACCCGCAATAGCATGTACCCCATAGCGTGTACAGAGCATTAAATATAGAGACAAAATAAAAAATAATAAGATGTCCTTCTGGCATTCCGCTGTGCGGGGACCTGTGTTGTCAGGCGGATACTACTGCAAGAGTACATGGCGCTCCCACCCGCCGCTTCCTGGTTGGTTACTGACGCGGGCTTTCGAGCGTAACCGCACACGTAAGAGGCCCATCTCAGAGCAGCACGCACATCAAAAATTTAGAAATGGTCTACAACTAACCCTCAAATAAACAATAAGAAATAAAGAAGGGACAATGGCCACATGACCCTTTTAGTCGCCTTCTGCGGCAGGCAGGGATTACCTGTGAATGCAATCAAACCCTCCCATCCACAGGAGGTCCAACACAGTATACAAAAACCGCAATCCATGTCCGCGCCTAGGTCGCTTCTTTCAGTCGCCTCTTACGGACAGGCAGGGGATACCGTGGGTGTATTCTATATGTGCGTCCCCCACCCGCAGGGGGTGAGCTGAGTTCTAGAGGATTCCTCAAGTGCTGGTATTTTAGTACTTCACCTGATTTTCTGTGACGTGCAGTCCTCAAATTGGAGGAAATCTGAGAGCTTGCACAGGGCATGTGTTTGTGATGTGTGTTTCTCAAATTTTTACTTGTCTTACATTGAATTTTATGTTTGCTTCATTTATCTAATTTTCACGTACTGCCTTAACTTTGATTTTGACTGATAATAGTCTCTGGTAAGACCGAAACTAGTTTCACCAAATATATTTAACTTTTTAAGGTTACATTACAACAAACAGTATTCGGGAGCCTCCGTGGCTCAGACGGCAGCGCGTCAGCCTCTCACCGCTGGATACCGTGGTTCAACTCCCGGTCACTCCATGTGAGATTTGTGCTGGACAAAGCGGAGGCGGGTTTTCTCCGAGTACTCCGATTTTCCCTGTCATCTTTCATTCCAGCAACTCTCCATTCTCATTTCATAGCATCTATCAGTCATTAATAAATCACTTTGGGAGTGGCGACTCCATCGTAATAATAGCCTATATCTGCTTCAATCATTCCATCCCTGACCCGGTCAGTGACTGGAAAACAGGTAGGTTTTCAACAAACAATATTCAATAGGTGGAAACTTTTAGCTTTTGTTTTACACTATATTTTACAATACGGATTAATATAAAATTTATAACGTATGATAATTCTCTTTACGTCCCACTAACTACTTTTACGGTTTTCTGATACGCCGAGATGCCTGAATTTAGTCGCTCAGGTGTTCTTTTACGTGCCAGTAAATCTAGCGACACAAGACTGACGCATTTGAGCACCTTCAAATAGAGCCAGAATCGAACCTGCCAAGTTGGGGTGAGAAGGCCACTGAGCCACTTAGCCCGGCTCATAGGAAATGATTTACAGGAATAAAGTCGCACTACCATTCAGCGACCGTGGCGAACCCACAATCTCCCAACTTCCAGCGCTTTTCCTACATGACGGTGGGGATTTGGCCCTGTTTTACGGACTGATGCCCTTCCTTACGCCAAATCTATCTTACGATGATCATAATAATAATAATAATAATAATAATAATAATAATAATAGTTGTACGTTCCATTAACTTTTTTTCGTAGATGCCGAGGTGCTAGCATTTTGACCCGCAGGATTTCTTTTACATGACAAATTACCGACGCGAGGCTGACGTATTTGAGCATCTTGAAATACCACAGGACTGAACCAGGATCGAACCTGCCAAGCTAACTCAAAGTCAGGACTCAGCCCGAAATCTTACAAAAGAACTCCATTCCTCTTTTTGAAACTTTTTTCCGTGGTTTCGCCATTTCAACTCCATTTTACCTCGGCCAAATGCTCTTCCTACAGATTACCCAAGACACCACACGAACACATTATCATAAGCAGCTAGTCAGAGGGCTGTTCACCGCAATGTCCCGAGCTCCTAAAATGAAATAACTCTTCAAATCCATGAATCCAATTTACCGACATATGTCAGTAAATGATATATCATAAACAAATTCAAATTTCGAACATTATCTACGTTTAGTAGAAAGAGCAAGCTTACCGAGGGTAGGGGCTGATAATCCAGAAACAACTATCACCATTGTAATTCCGGGTGGTCGTAATTGAATGCGCATCACTTCATTAAACACAACGTACCTTACGAGGGAAATGGAATGAAAACCACTCTGGATTAACCAAACGCGGCACTTATGCCAATATATGGCCCTTAAACAGGCAATTCCCACTCCTCATAGTCGATCCTTCTAAACGGTCTGTGATGCAAGAGGACTTCTCTCCCACTCTATTGCGCTACTTACTAAGATCCTATGTTATCTTTAACATTTCCTGATCCATGACAGAAATAACAGATACACAACATCCGCACTTCAAATTCCCACACATCGTACTGTAAAATGCAATAAATGTTTCCTCTGCAGAGCATACCTTTAATCATCAATTTACGAATTTACGAATTCTGCCAACATCACGTCTGTCAAAAAATACTTAACGACCTGCTTCCTAAACAACAAAAGGAATCAATTAATGAATAATTCCTTTGCATAGAATGTTCGCTAAATCAACTCATTTTCCATTAATTATTATTATTATTATTATTATTATTATTATTATTATATTTTGATTTTAACTCGGTGACTTCATTCTCTTGATTTCCTTCTTTTGACAGCAATTCAGATACAGATACTGGACGACAATGATGTTCAAATGAAGATGCATATGCTGGAAACATGAATTCCTGATCACACAACACCTGCTACAGACAATC
The DNA here is from genome assembly GCF_040414725.1 of Anabrus simplex. Classification (NCBI taxonomy): domain Eukaryota; kingdom Metazoa; phylum Arthropoda; class Insecta; order Orthoptera; family Tettigoniidae; genus Anabrus; species Anabrus simplex. Next base: position 917,296,581 of record NC_090266.1, on the reverse strand, counting down.
TTCATGATTACACTGCTTTTCATCATAAAAATCCGTTCCAGCGGTGTCTGAAACCACTTTGGTATGACGAAGTCATTATCTAACGAAGTATGCGAAGAAAGAAAATCTCTCCAGGTGACATCAGCACTCGCAGAGAAAATTAATATGCTTCCAATAATACACAGTCTACACCCCACCAGAATGTGGGAAGAAGCTGGTATCGTCCATAGCCTGAATGTACCTTACTGTCCCATGTGGCACATGCGTGAATGATAATTTGGGTGTAATTCGTAAGGTTCATTCACGCAACTTCATTTCTGGGACGAAATTCATGGTGTTCATTGTTGCGGTTTAATTTTTTGCACGCTGTACAGCCACCAACATGTATGGGAGTCAACATTGGGGGGGGGGGGGGTTGGTTAAGGCTACGTTTGCCACGTTTATTTTAATTGTTTTATCTATGTTAGAATTTTTTTTTTTCATGTTAGATTTGTTTTCATCTTTTATGGTTTTAGTCACGTTAAAATCAAAGATTTGCCATCGACATCTGTTTAACACTATCCTGCTCTCTGCTAATAACGACATGAAATTAATTGCCCGAGGTCTATTATGCCGACACTGACTTGATTGGTTGTATTTAAACTATACCATTACGTCCGTCGTATTCGTTGACGATACTGCATTCTACAACACTTTAAATTTCACGGAAAATGACCATGAACATGTATCGTATTATTCATGTTATCTGTCCGCAAGGCGCCGCAATGAGTGTCAGGTCAGCTTTGAGTATACGCTGACATGTTACAGTAGGCCTGCCCAGAGCTGACTTCCCTCTACCCTGGCACGCCCTGGGTTGTTGAACGTGCCTTTTTAGCTAACGCTACAAACCATTTTACTGAGTTAAATGTTTCTTTGCAAGGCAAAACTATGTTGATTGGCGCTATGTGGGACAGAATTAGTGATTTTAATATGGAACTTCATTGTTCGAAGAAATATTATACAGGAAAAAGACGTTGAAGAAGCCATCGAAACCATGTCGCTTGCCCGATTGCAACACTGACAGTAGCCCTTAAACAATTCGACTACGGTTCAAAAATGCCGAAGAAATATAGCATGAATTAAACATTCGGTACATTTTGAGCACGCTCCAGTCAAATTTCTAGAACTGGAAATATATATATATATTATTCTGAAAGATAGGTGTTACAATATTGCAGGCTCCTTGTATTCTCTACGAACTTGAAACAAAATGATTTCCGCATATCCATGCAAATTAGTGACCATGTTTGTCTATAGTCATGAACCTGCACTCCTGACTTCAATATTGTACTGAACACTAATGAATAGAAACGCCGGACTGAGTGGCTCAGATTGTGGAGGCGCTGGCCTTCTGACCCCAACTTGGCAGGTTCGATCCTGGCTCAGTCCGGTGGTATTCGAAAGTGCTCAAATACGACAGCCTCATGTCGGTAGTGGAATGTAAAAGAAGTCCTGCGAGACAATTCCGGCAATTCGGCATCTACAAAAACCGTAAACGTTGTTAGTGGGTCGTAAAGTCAGTAACGATATTACCGATACTGGTTATTCGATAATATCGAATCACTGAAAGAAACCTGGAGTATTGGGGGGTGTGCCACATCGGGACCAGGACACGACAAAATAAGATAAAAACAAATAGCTCACTACGAACTACACATTTACGTCTTCAAGCACACGTTCCTGAGACGGCGCCGTTTAATACACTGACTAACAGTGACAATGCAACACCAAGGAGGAGTGGTTCGAAAGGGATGAAAGTTGGGGAAAAAACAGAGACGGCACGGATGAATAATTGATGTTTATTTCAAACCGATATGCAGGTTACACAATGCGCACGGCATCGACTCAGTAGGATGTAGGACCACCGCGAGCGGCGATGCACGCAGAAACACGTCGAGGTACAGAGTCAAGAGTGCGGATGGTGTCCTGAGGGATGGTTCTCCATTCTCTGTCAACCATTTGCCACAGTTGGTCGTCCGTACGAGGCTGGGGCAGAGTTTGCAAACGGCGTCCAATGAGATCCCACACGTGTTCGATTGGTGAGAGATCCGGAGAGTACGCTGGCCACGGAAGCAATCTGTACACCTCGTAGAGCCTGTTGGGAGATGCGAGCAGTGTGTGGGCGGGCATTATCCTGCTGAAACAAAGCATTGGGCAGCCCCTGAAGGTACGGGAGTGCCACCGGCCGCAGCACATGCTGCACGTAGCGGTGGGCATTTAACGTGCCTTGAATACGCACTAGAGGTGACGTGGAATCATACGCAATAGCGCCCCAAACCATGATGCCGCGTTGTCTAGCGGTAGGGCGCTCCACAGTTACTGCCGGATTTGACCTTTCTCCACGCCGACGCCACACTCGTCTGCGGTGACTATCACTGACAGAACAGAAGCGTGACTCATCGGAGAACACGACGTTCCGCCATTCCCTCATCCAAGTCGCTCTAGCCCGGCACCATGCCAGGCGTGCACGTCTATGCTGTGGAGTCAATGGTAGTCTTCTGAGCGGACGCCGGGAGTGCAGGCCTCCTTCAACCAATCGACGGGAAATTGTTCTGGTCGATATTGGAACAGCCAGGGTGTCTTGCACATGCTGAAGAATGGCGGTTGACGTGGCGTGCGGGGCTGCCACCGCTTGGCGGCGGATGCGCCGATCCTCGCGTGCTGACGTCACTCGGGCTGCGCCTGGACCCCTCGCACGTGCCACATGTCCCTGCGCCAACCATCTTCGCCACAGGCGCTGCACCGTGGACACATCCCTATGGGTATCGGCTGCGATTTGACGAAGAGACCAACCTGCCCTTCTCAGCCCGATCACCATACCCCTCGTAAAGTCGTGTCTGCTGGAAATGCCTCCGTTGACGGCGGCCTGGCATTCTTAGCTATACACGTGTCCTGTGGCACACGACAACACGTTCTACAATGACTGTCGGCTGAGAAATCACGGTACGAAGTGGGCCATTCGCCAACGCCGTGTCCCATTTATCGTTCGCTACGTGCGCAGCACAGCGGCGCATTTCACATCATGAGCATACCTCAGTGACGTCAGTCTACCCTACAATTGGCATAAAGTTCTGACCACTCCTTCTTGGTGTTGCATTTGCTCTGTCAGTCAGTGTATGTAGGTATTTACTGAACTGACGCATGTGTAACCACTTAACACCAAAATAATGGGCAAATAGTTGCCAACTTTTGAAATAGGCTATCGGTAAAACTCACGCACGACAAAAATCTAACGATTTTCGACGTGCGTTTTTTAATGTCATTTTCATTTCAATTTATATTTAAATAGTTTTTAAGATGAACAAGGTACCTGATAATAATGTACCTTAAAACTTAGTAATTTCACCTAAGCTATGTATCAGCAGAAGTTGTTCTTAAATAAGAACGAAACATGTACTGTTTTTAATTAATTTGCTAAAACGCATATACAAGTATCAAAAAGGTAGAAAAGAAAAGGGATTTATCTGTATCCTGGAGATCATTCACTATGTTGGAAGTCCGAATGCCAATAACTAACTCACCATCACCTAAATTGCTGCCTCCACCATGTGGAATATCACACTCGCATACCGTGCAAAAGGCAAATTTTTCTCCTTTTCTTCATTTTAGTATGCACGTAAAATCAACAGAATATGATTCTTTAAATATCTGGAAGTACTGTTCGTAAACAAAGAACGACACTCGCGTGGTCAAAGAATATAGGTTAAATCACAACAAGCGAACGGAGCGAAACAAAGAATTTGCGGAGCAGAGCCTGTTGACACCCAAGATTCACACGGAAGAACTGTTACCCCGGCTTTAAATTCAATTCCAATAACGACACAAACAACACACGGTAAAAATACCAATCATATCAATGAATGAGTTATCGACTGTCGTGGACTTGCCTTCAACCAAGACCAAGCGTGCTTCGACCCACGCAAACAATCGATTCTACGGAAGTAGAGCGATTACCGAATGTTATTTCAAATTTTTGTCCGTGAAGTCGTAAAATAACACCGTCCACCCGTAAAACCGTAAAACGCTGCTATTTCCGTAAATTTTACGGATAAACCGTAAAAGTTGGCAGGTATGTAATTATTTAAGATACACTTTTGAACAGAAAAAAGTCACGCTCTCTAAAGGCTCTGCAGGAAATGATTTTTTTCGTGACAAAGCACACGTTCCAGAGCAATCGCTGTTCGGCTGACGTGGAGTGACCACTAATATAGTGTAGCCTAGGAAGAGGATTTACTGAGTTGTTAACTAAACTCCTTCAGTTATCAGTGATTTACAAATGGCAGCTTACACTTTAACGCAGGTTAGAAACAGAAGTCAGTGAAGCGACATCGTAAGAGCAGAGTACGTAGGCTACTGCTTATTTTTTGCAATTTGCTTTACGTTGCACCGACACTTATGGCGACGATGGGACAGGGAACGGGTGGTTCTAGGACATTTTGTACCACCGGACATTTCGTACCACTTGATCGGCTGATTACCTGCGAAGTGTCAGCCTATGACTTTAAAATATTTAGGATAGGACATTTCGTACCACTTCAAACAGTGGAAAGTATTCGGAATTATAAACGATATCCCATGAATTCCAGCTTGACATCAAGTGGTACGGATTGTGCTGGCGTAAATATTTGGGGATTAGGGGAAAACCGTTCGCAGATAGCTAACGACCTAGGTGGTATGAAATGTCCGGACACCGAAAAGGGCTAGGAGTAGGAAGGAAGCGACCGTGGCCTTAAGGAACAGCCCCAGCATTTGCCTGGTGTGAAAATAGGAAACCACGGAAAGCCATCTTCCGGGCGGCTGACAGTGGGGCTCGAAGCCGCACGTACTGCTAATGGATTAGTGTTAGTATTCTACCGTTCGGAATGTTAACAAAATGCATCAGCGTATCAAAGAGAGTTTTGATTGTTTTATCGATCGTTAATTCGTTGCTATGTCATTGCTGGCAAGACCTGGTGTTTACAATGGTATGGGCTGCATCATATTTGTTACTTTCACTGACCGGTCTGAAGTCTCATTCTTGGCTTTGACTGACGTATGAACGATGCTAGTAACGCCATTCCTCATGCAGCCAGTCCATGTTATAAATGGTGTGAAAATGTCACTCATAGGCCGGGCAGTTGGCCGCAGAGCAGGGAAGAGCAGAGCAGAACAGCGCGGGTCTTATGAAACTGCGAAGTGCATGAGAGCGCACATTGCCACGCAGGGTCTCGTCGGTTTTCAGAAAGAACACGTTTTCTTCAGACTTTGTGATATTGAGGGATCCAATACAAAGATCTTTTTTTCTTTTTCTTCAAGCATTCGTGACTTTTCTAATTTTGATAGTCATCTTCACAATGTTTTTGTGCTGATGATCACGTGGTTGTTCACCTTAAGACAATCGCAATGAAAACAACCACCATCGCCAGATTAGAATACTCAACAATATCTCCGTGTTAGCGATGTTCGGTGTTCATGTGGACTAAGCTACTAAAGTCTAAATTCATGATTCTTTAATTTTTTACGTCGCACCCACACAGGTCGGTCTTATGGTGACGATGGGATAGTAAAGGGCCAGGAGTGGGAAGGAAGCTCCTCCAGCATTTACCTGGTGTGAAAGTGGGAAACCACCGAAAACCATCTTCAGGGCTGCCGACAGAGGGGTTCGAACCCACTATCTCCTGGATGCAAGCTCACTGCTGCGCGCCTTAACCGCGCGGCCAACTCGCCCGGTATCTCCAGATTTGAAACTGCCGATATCGAACGATGCTACTGGTAGCCGCATTTGTTTCCGATATTATCGGAGTATCGATATTTTTGTGACTTGAGTAGGCCTATGTCGCAACGTCCCTACTAATTAAATTCTATGCATGAACGAGGCGCAGGAGCCCATATAAGTTCGAAAAGGAAACGACATCATATGCTACCATTGTAATTAAACATTTACTTCCCGTTACGTGGAAGCTAAGAGATCGTGCTTGGATTAACCTAACCCAGTCTACTAATGCAATGTATTGAAAAAAGTTCAAATGCACTGTCACACTCCAGAATTTATAATGAACCCAGTGACTTGCCTGTACAACTGTGAGTGGGCAGGTTTGTCTTGCTGCAAAGGCCAGAATGTGTTCAAGTACAAATAGCTGTAACCGTTCTCAATGAGAGGCGTGCGTTTTGTACCTATTACTTGGTTGAATGCTGACTGGCGATGGGTCGAACCAAGGTAACGAGAATAAAAGGTAGGTTACTCCAGCGGTTGAAGTTTCCATTGGCTGGAGCGCTATGACGTCACGCGATATGAACGATAGGGAGTAAGGTACACAGTCGCAGTACAGCAAGCCTGTCAATTCTCGTGCCTGTGAAACATCTTCTCAATCTTTCTTCAAATAATAGTCTGGTTTCGTCCGATTCGATAAGTGACGGCACTTCCAATAGTTTTATAAACGTGAAAAAGCGTTAATTTTCGTCACATGCTGAGCAGGTAGAACATCAACTATCAAATACATGACATATAATACGATAAGAAATAAAATATTGCCATGCAACTCAAAATAAACCTCATATCGACATCTTTATGGAATTATATTCAAGTATTAAAACGTACGTGTCAGGAGACTTAAGTTGATGAACCAGCCCAAAGCTTAGCCTCCTTCTTGGCATATTTTCTCATTGCTAGCTCCTTACTCTTTGCATTAAAATGCCATATCCTAATAAATGTCTTGGTCCTTATGTAGAGACAAATTATTTTGTCATGGAATACTGGAAATTTTGACTTAATAGAAATAAGAGTTTTCATTACGCTTCTTCATCTGGATACAGTCTTACCGTTCAAATGAAATTTCGAACTGGGCTATGTTTTTTAACCACTCATGACTGGGATGTGTGAGGCCCCCTTTTGAAATAACCGAGATACGGTAACAGGTCTCTTCTTGCACGACATTTTTGTCCCTTTCTTCGTATTTACTTTATATCGGATCAAGAATAGGTACTGTATTATTTCACGAGCTTCGAAATATATTCAGAAATAATTTATTAGCACATAAATATGTTAATGTTATTGGATTTTACGTCCCACTAACTATGTATCTGAGCACCTTCACCACCGGACTGAGAAAGGATCGAACCTGTCAAGTTGGGCTAAGAAGGCCAGCGCTCTACCATTTGAGTTGCTATTCAGCACGGCTATTAGCACATAACAATAATTATAGAAAATATTATTTTCATTCAGTCATTTATATCCGACACCTTTTTACCGTACGAGCTGTAATAATGGAGATATTCGAGAGTTTATTACAAAGTGTTTCAACAACCAAGCATTGCTGACGAGGAAGTATTGTTATGCCATCACAGTAGCAAACTAACTGGCTATGGTGGTGGTTATTGTATTTGTACCAGGCGGTACACCTCCGCGCCACTAATTCAAACTTTGCGCCAGTTGAAACTCCTCTACTGGAGGAAGCCTGAACTCTAACAACCATGTTAATTCTAAAGGTTATCAGAAGATGTCGCTATCTGTAAATTTTGAAGAGTTCTGAACTGTGTCTTTTTCGATTTATTTTTGTTTTCTCTGCAGTGAAAAGTGTGAACATTCTCTTCTAGATGGCACTACTGAAGAAATACAACGGTGCACCCTAGTGCGAAGTGAAAAAACTTTTTTTTGAAGAATTTTAGTATGCATAAGTTTGTTCTTTGTTAAATTTCTTTCAGTCATTGTTTAGGTTGGCTGTATAACCCTTCTCTTTCCACCAGTTTTGAATTCGACCAATGAGTAATTTTTGTAATTAGTTTTCCACCAATCCTAGATGTCTTCTTCAGTTTTGACTTTTAATCTTTTGGCCGTCCAATAAAATGCTTGTGGGCGGGTGTTATCATTCATGAAAGGTCTCGAATGTTCCGCGAGGGTATATAAACTGCTGATTTTCGGGTCCCTGCGCCATTTCAGTAACATCTATCATAGTGTAAATTATGTATCTTTCGTCGGGCAGCAGTTCTTCAATAAGGTAATGACCTTTTAATAACTTCTTTTCTTGCTAGCTCAGCAGTTTAACTCTCGGGGCAGGTTCGATACCTTTTACCATGTAACTTTCCTCTAAAATCTAAAAGACTCTTAGCATAAATTCTGTCTCTTTAAACTACAAATTGGGATAGAGAGTGCCTAACCCTCTCGAGCTCCCATTCATTTTGTTTTGAGGCGACTACGTCTTCATAACTGTTTCCCTTCTACTCGTAATGTCAAAGTTTTCTATCGTGTCACCTCCGTAGAATGGGATTAGCCCTTGCATAAGCGGCCTAGGGCCAAATTAGGTTTTAATAAAATGTATTAGGAGTGCAGTTTCGCCTCCTCTCAAGTTGGTATTTTGGAGGCCATGTAATTGACCTGTTTCTTTACTTAATAGGCCTCCGTAGGTTGGGTAATTTTACCCCTGTTTTAATGTACTTGGAGGACAGCTTGAAAGTGGAGTTTGGTGTGGCCTTTGATGGGCTTGAACTTTGAGAGCGAGTTGCTCTTTCTTAAAATTTGGTTTCTGTATGCCTCGAGGAGGCTTTTCCGTGTAAAGGGGAGCAAGTGCTCCTAGGCATGATTGGGGTTTTCTGCCCCTTTGTTGAACCTTGTATATAAGTCAAGTTGGGCTTATTGCTCAAGAATTGTGTGTCTGGCCCTCGGAGCCCAAATCCTGTAACAACTGTAATTGTACATTCTCGATTTGTTGCTAGGCTACTGAGTACCTGTTATATTTGTTATTTCTTGATTTTCAAAAAGAAAGTATAACCTTGTTAAATTTTAAATTAACTTTAATTTCGTAAGTTGAGACCTGTTCCTCCCAGCACCTTCTTTCACCTCTAACTACCACGGAGAACTCCGTAACAGTCTTTATAATATGCAAAATAATAATAATGCTATTTGTGTTACGTCTCACTAACAACATTTACGGTTTTCTGAGACTGGAGGTGCCGTAATTTTGTCCCACGGGAGTTCTTTTACGTGCCGACAATTTATAGCGCCACACGCGTTTCCATAATATGTTGACTGCATTTTAATGAGTACAGTGGTTCTACTTCAGATACTGACAACACGAACACTGTTCACGTAGTGAACCACTATAAAATTATTATGTATCCGCGATCCGATATACAGTAAATACGTAGAAAGAGACAAAAATGTCGGTCGGTCACTTGCTTTCCTGGCTTACGCTGCGTGAACCATCAACGTTAGACCCCAAGTGTAAGCGTATGAATTGTGGAGCATAGAAACCTCGACAAAGAAGTCCGTGATGGCACATACCTATTTCCAACCGGCTGCCCTCTAGAAGCGATTTTATGCCATAGTCCGCGGTAAAAAATATAACTCCTTAAAATTAAATAAATATTTCGATATTATCCTCGAGTTCATCAAAATAAATTGTTTGAACTCCTTCAGTATTTTATAAGGATTACAATAACCTTGTCAGGAGATTATTTGCATGAATGGTTCAGAAGTTATGACCATTTTAGACTGTAGTGGTAATACGGGTCAGCAGGACGGGCAAGCGCTGTCTCATATCATATGACGTCACGCAGAAGACGGCCAGGGAGAGAAACAATTGAGCGCGATGCGGGGGGTCCCCCTGGGGTCGAACCACACTCTGAAGGCCCGCTCCCACCTAGTGGAATGGAATCGAATCGAACCGAACAGAATTTGTGTTTAACATGTGTTTAAATGGGAGATAGAGATGGCGATCGCCACGAGTCGAATCGAATCGAACCGAACGGAACAGGATGCTTTGCCAAGAATATTTTTCGACTAGCGGAGAGGAATCGAACAGAACTATCAAGATTCGTGCAACTTCGTAGACGGTCGGGTCGAGTCGAGATCTTTAAGACGACCATTTGGCGGCAAATGTGTATCAACTTCAGCTGGAGAGTCAGCTGTTTCTTGGATACGGTCGGGAAAATGTTTTGTGATCGTTTAACTTATTGATACTAGACACGGAAAAACGTATTAGTTTAGTTCAAAAATATAATTTCCTCTACTACAAGACCCACGAGCATTTCTGCAACAACGTAAAAAATAATGCCTGGGAGGATATATGCAAGGCTATGGAAAACCGAACTTATTATAATATTCAATTTTGTGGTAGGTTTCTGTAGTCTATATACAATTTAATTCATAATTTTTGTTGACTTCATCACCAAATCATGTTATGTTGGAGTCCACATACAGTATATCAGTACGATAATTGACACATCTCACATAGGATGCATCTTTCAGTGTTTATTATATTTTCAGTGAACGATTTCGTAAGTGGCATTCCCTAGGTTTCAAACTGTCGTATTTGTGCTGTGCGGTTAGGGTTGCGTAGGTGTGAGTTTTCATTCGGGAGATAGTGAGTTCGAAACCCACTGTCGGCAGCCCTGAAGATGGTTTTCCGTGGTTTCCCCATTTTCACACCAGACAAATGCTGGGTCTGTACCTTAATTAAGGCCACGGTCCTAGCCCTTTCCTATCCCATCGTCGCCATAAGACCTATCTGTGTCGGTGCGACGTAAAGCAAATTGTAAAAAGATAAAAAAAAGGAATGTTGAGGCTACCTCGATTAATGATTTCATCCTCCCACGGGACGCAATCTAATGCATTAAAGTAGCTTTAAAAATGATCACGGCCTCCCATTGCATCTGATGTAGCATTTCCTCCTGTAAAATTGAACTTTTCTGTTAAATTCTACTATCTGAAATAGTTGTTGAAATTGCAGTACAGTAACTCTGAAGTAGGCCTACCGTCGAAACTTAGCTTCATCGCGAATTCAACATTCAAATAAGTTTGAATACTCTCCTTTTGGCTGTCTTGTTAATTTCATGTACCCAGAAACTTCTCCGATCTCTCGTAATTTTCTACCTCCTCACACCTTCTATCAGACCGTCCATTGCAATCCTGTGAAGTTTCCCGTAGAATCCCGCTCGATTCTGTTCCGCTAGATGTGAGCGGTCGAGTGGAAATTTCGGCTGTTCGGTTCGATTCGATTCCACTAGGTGGGAGCGAGCCTTTAGCCTGACGAAGCTGCTCACTTATTCAGCAGCGACTTCGCTCACTCAATAAAGCTTCATAGTACTTAATGTTACCAACAGATGGCAGAGCTATGTAATTATGGACACCCAATAGCTTATCCGCTTGCAGCATGTTCCCCCTGTAGGTGGGGGTATCCGCTGCCTGTCGTAAGAGGCGACTAAATGGGGCCCTAGGGGATGTAAACTTTGGAGGGTTGGTTGGCACCCACGGGGCCCTTAGCCGAGTCCTGGCATTGCTTCCACTTGTGCCAGGCTCCACACGTTCATGTATCCTATCCAACCTCCCTTGGTGAACTCTTGTTCTTTTCCGACCCCGACGGTATTAGGTATCGAGGCCTAGAGAGTCTGATTTTCACGCCCTTCGTGGGCATTGTCTTTCTTTGGCCGATACCTTCATTTTTCGAAGTGTCAGACCCCTTCCAATTTTTTCCTCTCTGATTAGTGCTAATGGTTGATAGCGACAAGGACAAAATAAACAGAGAAGCCTATCTCTTGGAAAGAAGGAAATATGTGTGAGAACACAGTTGACAGATAGGATGGGGTAATGAATGACGCAGATAGAGGGAAGGGGAAGAGAGTGAGGGAGCGAGCGAAAGACGAAAGTTATCAATTGTCAGAACTGTGAAGTGTTTGAAATACCAGTTCATTGAAATTAAGTGTTTAGTTCACACTTCATAGGAGTGAAGCATTCATTCTGACCGACTGATTCACGAACTACCCAGTACACAGTGCGTTTATCCGTAGTCGGTGTTTGAGTTCCTCCTTAAACCTTGTGTACAGCTACTAGAAGCGTGTGTAACATGTGAAGCATGTGTAACTCTGAACTGTTCCAGAATAGATTCTTTGTAATATTTTAATGGAACACGTGAATGGCAGTTCGGAACTTTTAACAACACCGTCTACGAATTGCGTTACAAAACATGCAACGACGAATGCTCATGGCCTGATTAAGTGAGAAGTTATAATCACACCGTTCATTGGTCGAAAGTAATGAGCATGCCTGGAACCCGCAGTCCCTGTTCTTGACCAAGAACACCTAGAATCTGTTCCGAACTGGTTCTGAATTTATATAGAATAGCGTGAATTCAAAACTCAGTTCAATTGTGGATTTCTGTTCGAAGCGCATTTACGCTACTGCATACCAGCAGGCAGCTCATAATCGATTCGATACAGCGCTGGAACGAACTTGAAAATTCTGTATTAACTAGGAAACCGAAGATCACACTTAGAAAAAATGCTTAAGAGCTACAGCCTTGTGGCCCGGTTTCAAGCCCTTACCGAATGGTTGAACAGCCGAAACTGCATGGCGTAAGTAAGCTGTGTACCATTTATGGCCGTAGTTTATACCACAAAATGAAATATACCTTATCAATTTTGATGTGACAAAACTGTACAATTTGGTGGTGATCAGGCGTGTCGGTAATTTGGTCGCAACTATCGCGTCTTCTGGGATACCACGCCCCAATTTTCCCTGAAAAAAATGGCCTCTTGAACCAATCAGATACGAAATGGATATGGATATAGCCTATGACTGGAGTGGAATCGCCTCTACAATGTTTTTAAGATGCGTCTCACTACCTCTTGTACAGTTTTTGCACTGTACACAAAATTACTGTAAACTGACTAACAAGAAAACCCTCACACGTTCTGGTCACCTAAGCTATTGATATTTCGTGTTAATAGCAGATATTAGGTAGAACGAAATGTTGGTGTAATAAAAGCGTATCTCTACCATTAGCAAGAAAATAAATTTTTTAAAGTAAATCGCAAATGTAGTGTTATTAAACTAATGAGCAAATTAGAGATAGCTACCGTAGCGGGGAAACGGCGCAGTGCTCGTTCCTGTGAATGTAATAGGAGAGCGGGGCATGTAACATCGCGAGAATCGAGTCTGGCGAGTCCAAGCCTCGCCGAGTAGTGGTGGGCAAAACTCTAGTTCGAGATACTCGAGACTGACGTCACCACTCTCGATGAATCTTCGAGATCTACGTAGAGATGGACATAACTCTCGTTTGAGATACTTGAGCCTGACGTCACTTTCTCGATGCATCTCGAGGCACGCTCCAATTGAACCTCAGCCAGGACGAATATAGCAGAAACAGAAATGATTAGTAAACATTGAACTCGAGCTGTTAGCGCGGCTCAGTTGGCTAAATATCATCGTTAGGCATTATCCTCCGCTACGTTTTGTAGTGGTTCGAATCTTATCTTCAAATATTTTTGTTTGTTCTTGTTTTGCAATCGGAGTTTCGGCTACCAAACACACACCTGTTCGTGCAGAAACAACCAGATCGCTAATAGAAGTAATTGTAACGTTACTGAATATACAAAGTAACTAATAGATAATAAAATCTCTTCCACTTGAACACATGCAATATAAATCAATCATAATGTGAACAAACCTGATTACCTCGTGGCCATGGCATCAGATCAGTTAGCTTTGTATCTGTATTGCACTGAAAATAGTACTCATAATGTTATTTGTGTTACGTCCGTCCTAAATGCTAGTTCTTGACAGACGCCTGGGTGTGGGAATTATGTCCCGCAGGAGTTCATTAACGTGCTGGAAGCCAACGACATGGAATTGTTACCTTTAAAACAGTAGGTACACTGACAGAACATATTGAACACACTGGGATAAAAATGTACGTGTTTCGACAGAGGGTTATCGCACTACTCTGTGTTTTGTATTGTACGTTTTGGTTATTATATATTACAGGCTTTGCTTCTCTGGGTTTTGGTTATTGAATATTGCCGGCCTTTTCTCTGTTGTGAAGGTATTTTAACAGAAATAAGTGTTTGCGGTAATAAAACCGAATAAATCACCATTTAATTACCGGTTCTACTCTATAACGAGCCACCGGAGACCACGGGTACCTTATAACAATTTGTCGATGGAGTTCGGCTTCATCCTGTATATGTGCCTTCAGGTCTGATAATACTGTGGTGGTCTTGAATGATCTTTTTCAAGGAAACGATCTATTTGTTACCATACTTATATAAAAATATCGAAAGTCCAGAAGGAGACTTAACCCGAGAACGAGTCCCTCTTCGTATTCATGCACACATAGCAGTATATGCCATTACCGGTATATTTTACTTTTTGTTCAAATTATTACACAACTCGATGCGTCGTAAAAGAAATCGTTTCAATAAAATGTTAAAAATATATCACACTCTTCATTACTATTTATTTCACATACCCAGTCCCCGAACCATAGGAACTAATCAATGAAGGATAAAATATCTTACCTAGCCGAGAATCGAACCCAGAGACCCTTGGACGAAACGCCAGTACGCCAACCATTTCGCCACGGAAGCGGACAATGGTTAAGTAAAATGCAGAAAGTACAGGTAGGTAAGTTGACTGCGAGTAGATTATAAAGTAGTTGGCGTATCGTCATTAGTTGTTATGATGTTATTTGCTTTACGTCCCACTAACTACTTATTAAGGTTTTCGGAGACGTCATTAGTTGATCAGCAGAAGTAGGCTATAGTCGAGGGATAACATACCGCATGCGCTTGATGTCCCGATTTAAACTTCGAGATAGGATTACGAGTCATGGACTGCATCAGTTGCTCGAAATGCATCGAGAGCTCTCGATACGTTTCCCAGCACTGCCTCGAGACAAAGAGCTCATGCGCCTGACGTCACTATACGACATCGAGATAGCATTATGAGGCACGTACTGCATCGCTTGCTCAGAATGCATCGAGAGTAGTGGTGGGGACGGAGCGGTTCAGTTCGGAGCAAGTAGTGTGACGTCATTACTCTGTTAAACCGAGTACAACTTTATAGCGGTAAATTTAAACTGTATATTGGCCTTCTAAGCTACAGTTTACATTCATAAAGAAGATTATCAATTATCAGTGGTACAATGCTCCGTACCATCTATTATTGGTTATTTGCACAATTTTATAATGTAATATAAATGTAACACACAACGTAACAGTGTAATTACAACTCTGTGCTTAATATGAGGCACCGGAGACCATGGAAATAATTAGTAAACTATACAAATGAACTCAATTCTCCATCTTGTGACAAGCATTAAAATCAAGACAACACGTTGTACACAAGACAGTATGGGAAGTACCGTTAGTGTTCTGGAACAGGTGTTATATAGGAGGAATTTCCATTCAGAAATATCAGAGTTTCCGCTCGTTTTGCAGAAAGCAACGACCTTCGGTCTGAAATAATTTGTCTAGTACATGAAAACACCTCCTATGCGGGCACAGATGTAGCGGGTACGCTAAGGTAAGCAAGAGCAAGTTCACTTAAAGGTCAATGAATATTGAAATTTCACGACCGCATTGTAATCGAAATCGACTTTCAACCTATTAGGTCGCGTTACGTACATTTAGTACGTGTTGAAGAGATGTTAAGTACAGAAAAAATGGCCAACCGGACACCAGTGGGATCCGAACCCACAACCTCCCGAGTTCGCGTCGGTAGCTCTACCAATTGAGCTATGGTGGCCTGGTACTATTTTGTTCTGTTGGAAAGGATCTAAGCTACAGGTCTGGCTCTATCCTCTGCAACCCTCAGTGACTGCACGTCTTCATATACAAAATTAGCCAAACTCCTATGCAACTTAATTTTTTTCCTGCACCGTCTCATCCACACGTCGACTTTTACGATGTGCAACTGTATTTGTACCATGTCCTTACGATGCTCCCGTTTTATGTGATTCCAATCAATAGATTTGATTGCAAATTTTACAAGTAGCGGATTTTCTACCTGGACTGCAAGTAAAATACTGCCATGTTTCTTTCTTATTACAGATATCGGTAGAAAATATAGCGCAACAACTTTAAACAAAAATATATGCAGTATAAGGAAACAAAAACAGACGTCTCAATCTAGAGTCTGAGCAACAGCACGGTGGTGTTGCGATTGTAGCCTGGCTGGAAGGTTTACTGAAGCACCCTCAGCGCTATACGGAGTATTCGAGTTGACTCGGTGCTCCGCTCTGACGTCACGTAAACCTGAAGAACCGAGTTACTCTACAGTTCTACTCGCTCCGTCCCTACTACTAATCGAGAGCTTTTCATCACGCGACCCATCACCATCGCCGAGTAACCCGTGCGAAGTACTCGAGTCTCCACTGTGACGTCACGATCCGTAACTGCGACCTGTTGCCGAGCAGTCGGAAGAAATGCCCCAATCATTAAGTACTATTACAACAGCTACGTAAATGATGACCATAACGTGAAACACGCGAGTGTAAGACCGTAACATATTTGTTTCGAAATGCCATTCGTTTAGTTTGTCACACAATGACATCTTCCTTTTCTGCTTCGTATATATTTTGTTGGGCTCGTTCATTACAGCGCCTCTGTAACGTAACGGGTAGTGTTATTAACTCTCATCCTTGGAAGCCCGGGTTCGATTCCCGGTACCACCAGAAATTTTAGAATGTCAGGAAGGCTGGTATGTGATTGAAATTGCACATGCAGCTCACCTGCAATTGAGGTTTTCCCGAAAGGAGCTGCACCACCTCGGGATGAGGATACGAGTTTGCATATTTGCATTATATCGCCCAGTACGTTAGCCTTTGGTAACTTGAGATACGGAGTGAAGATTAGGAACATAATTTAACTATTCATTGTAGGCTTCCTTCCCTCTTCCTTGTCTATCCGTCCCAATCTTCCCATCCCCCACCAAGGCCCCTGTTCATAGCAGGTACTGGGCAAGGTACTGGTAATTCTCCCCAGTTGTATCCCCCGACCCAATGTATCACGCTCCAGGACACTGCCCTTGAGGCGGTAGAGGTGGGATCCCTGGCTGAGCCCGAGGGAAAAACCAACCCTGGAGGGTAAGCAGATTAAGAAAAAACTAACAATCTAGATGTATCCCTATTTCATATTAAAAATATCTTAACACAGTCGCTAGTTACGTAGATTCATATGAACACACTGCAGACAATTGACAGTGCGAGACGCAAGGTTCGGTAAGGGGTGCAATGTTCACACAATTGTAGAGATCAGATATACCACACACACAGCTTTAAAAGCTTTGCAGTCAGGTATTCTTTGTATAGTCGCGAGCGTACAATAATGCCTTTTATAATATAAATAGATCAGTCGAAAATGTACTTTTGTCCTGCCTGATCTCTACAATTTTACACTGCGCGCCGGTAAAATGAAATGGCGTATGGCTTTTAGTGCCAGCAGTGTCCGAGGACATGTTCGGCTCACCAGATGCAGCTCTTTCGATCTGACACCCGTAGCCGCCCTGCGCGTCATGAGGATGAAATGATGATGAAGACAAAACACACACCCAGCCCCCGTGTCGGCAAAATTAACCAATGGTAGTCAAAATTCGCGACCCTGCCGCTTATCGAACCCGCGACCCTTGTGACCAAAGGCCAGCACGCTAAACATTCAGCCATGGAGGCGGACTGTGGTTCATAAGCACCTGTGTCCACACGTTCCTTAGTTTACGTTACAATATGGTTTTGATGTGTAGGCCTATACATTCATGTAATTACGGCATAATGTACATGTTCGGCTGTATATATTGTTGTGCAGTAGAAGAGCGAATGCCCTACTTGAACGCCCACAACGTTCAATTGATTGAAGGAATGCTCTGGGCATTTGGTGAGGTATCCAAGAATAACAATTATATTGTTTCCACCTCCGGTATTTTGTCCTGTATGTATGCTTTCGGGATTAACGACTGTTTCAAAGGGTGACTGTGTACACACTTCTTTAAAGTGTTAAGTACCGCATCGCAACATCAGTTTGTACATTATCACTGTGCATTATTGGGAAACGGACCCAATACTTATCCTTGGCCTACCTAAAATATTAAGCATCGTGTTGTTTCCATACACGGCTCGCAAATAACGCTGCCAGCGTCCTCGGCCTCGAGTCCGGACTCTAGTACCTCGAGTTTTACGATCCCAGACTCGAGTCTTCGCGAGTCCATTCGCAGCCCATCACTAGGTAAGACACGAGGCTGCGGCACATTTGAACGCGGCCAGATCGTCAGCACCATCTCTAAAGTCATGCAGGCTCTAGCCCTTCCAAGGGCCATCGTATCAAGAGTATCGTGAATACGTGGATTCGAGTGTAACAACCACTAGCAGGGTCACCTGTCGTGGTGTAAGACACATTGATAACAACAAAGGTCACTATCGGTTACCTCGCATGTTTCAATATTTATATAGAACAGGCAGTAAAGGAAATCAAAGAGGAATTTGGGAAGGGAATCACAATCCAAGGAGAGAAAATCAAAACCCTGAGATTTGCTGATACTGGTTTTTTTTTGTTTTTTGCTAGTGGCTTTATGTCGCACCGACACAGATACAGTAGGTCTTATGACGACGATGGCATAGGAAAGGCCTAGGAGTTGGAAGAAAGCAGCCGTGGCCTTAAGGTACAGCCCCAGCATTTGCCTGGTGTTAAAATGGGAAACCACGGAAAACCATCTTCAGCGCTGCCGACAGTGGGTTTGAATCTCACAGCCGCACGCCCCTAACCGCACGGCCAACTCGCCCGGTGTCATTTTATCAGACTGCAGAAGATCTGGAGAAAATCCTGAATGGTATGGACGGAGTCTTGGTTAAGGAGTACAAGAAATGTGGTGTTACAGAAGAATGCTGAAGGTGAGATGGATAGATCGAACCACGAATGAAAATTACTGAAATGAACTGGAGACAGGAGATCGAGTTGGCTAAATTTGACCAGCAGAAGAGATAAAATGATAGGTCTTACACACCGAGGACTAGTGCAGTAGGTTTATGAGGGAAGTGTAGGAGGTAAGAACGGTAGAGGTAGACCAAGGTATGAATTTGACGAGCAGACTAGAGCAGATGTAGGACGCAGCAGTTACGTAGAAATGAAAACGTTAGCACAGGATAGGGTATCATGGACGGCTGCATCAAACCAGTCTATGGACTGACGACTCAATAACATTACCTTAGTCATGCACATCATTTCGATCCGACTAAAATTATTGAAGATACTAGCGATTTTTCTCTGTTCTGGACTTGCCTCCCTTCGCTTTGACACGAATCGCATTTTGTACTATTCTTCACGTGTATTTATTTTTCTATTAATCGAAATTTGGTTATACGAATTTCTCGATTTATCGAAGCACACATTTTCTCCCTTAAAACAAAAATTACTCTGTAACTCGAATTTTGTTCAACATCAACACTGCAATACGGCATATTTGGTTTGTGAGGAACAGTTAACAAGTAAAAAAAGGGTTACAGTGATGCTGGGGGCTAGTATGACGGGAACCGAAAAACTATAACTTCTAATGATCGGAAATTCGAAGCCTCGCTGCTTCCCAGTTGTGAATTAATTACCGGTCACGTACATAAGCAACCGCCGAAGTCGCGGATGAGAAAGCTCCATTTACGAATCTCGGCTGCGTGGTATTGACGAGAAGTTTCAACGTGAAGGGAGGAAAGTTTAACAGTAACAGAAGAGACTAACGGATTTTTTCAAGGTGTTGATGGGGGTATGTTTCTTGTTTCACTACTGTCTTCTAAAAAGTTACTATAATAAGGGTTATAATTGAAGTGATGCCGTCAAATAGAGTTAGTTTTTATATTTTTAAATACTGTATAAAATAATGTACTCATAAGCCAGTAGATACACATGATTGAAATATGTGCCATACATGCTCAAAAATTGTATTCTCTATATCTCGAAATTTCGATAACTCGAAATAAAATTTTACTCCCGAGGTGATTCGTGATATCGATTTCCACTGTATATGGTTTCAGGTAGGCCGAACTTTCAGGACACATTCCTCAGAAGAAAGTGTGTCCGTAACGCTTTATTTCAATGTTAGAACTCCACATATTACAGCATACATGAATAGACTGTACCAGCACACCATATGAAACTCTTTCTTACATGAACAGATACATGAATCAAACGGCCTATCAATGCTAACAGAGGACAGTGGTATGCTGTGTGTTTTCTCCCATGATTAATGTACTGTGTAGGGTTATAGAAAACAAGTTGTAACGTTGAAGTAAAGCATCGGGCCCATGACCATACGTGACAGGAATATGTCCTGAAAATTTGGTGATACTTAATTTTCAAACCCTGTGCTGTACACAAAAGACGTAATGAGTACCTATTCGTATACCACCTTATGAATTAATTGTTCAAAACTGGCCGCGTTAACTGTTTTTTTCCGCCTGCGTGGTGTCCAAGGTCGGATGTGTCTTGCATACGGTGTCACACTATCTCTGTCCCGGTACGTGATGGTATGCACTCAGCGCTTGAGTGATAGCTCGCAGGTGCTACCTCTATATGGGTATGGTCATTCGTCTCTTACTATTGACACCATTTTCGAGTAAGAATAGACTAGCTCTAAGCATGTACGAACGAATATAATGGAATTAAACTATATTTAGATTAAATTAAATCTTCAACGAAAAGAATCCAGGTGACCACGATTCAAATCCCCATAAATATAAGTATGATTGTTGAAACGAACAGTGACGTCCTTGTTAATTCAGACATCAGGTATAATTGGGTAACCCGGAGGTTATGATCAAGACATCTACCATCATGCAAAAATACAGGTTAGGCGGAACTTTAAAGGAGATACTCTTTGTTGAACTCTACATCGATTTAACCCAACATACTTTAGTACGAATTGTTGCGGCTCACCAAACTCAGCCCTCAGGACGCTATGGATCGACTGAAGTGGAGGAAATATTGCAAGAAGGCAGCCCCACATAAATGCGAAAATGCAAAGAAGATGATAACTTTAGTACGAATTGTAGTAATTCACGAGATAGACAAGTGTAAAGTTGGGAAGTTCTGATGATTCCTTCTGCGATAGGAAATATTAGGAGAGGGCAATGATAAACACATTAAGAAATTCACAATGGTCTACTACACTACAAGAGGCGTGATAACCGAAGGGCAATTTCACTGGCTTCTCACCAAGGCGGCCGTGGTTCGAATCCAGGCCAATATACCGGTATAAATTCAAGCCCCTGTGTCTATGATCACAATATCAAGTACATTTTGTTCTATTTAAACAAAATGCAATTTGGAAGAGTACAACTGACTAGAAAATATTCGGCGCCTTCTAGCAACGTTAACCCTCCGACGTACGATTATTACCATGTTACGTTATTGATTTGGTAACCACGTTCAGATAATATTCACAAGTTAAACATGCTCAAAGTTAACCACATCACCTATTAACACTAACATTCAATATTAAAATTCTTTATTTAGAATATCTCATGTTCGCACAGTAATAGAACAGAATAACAGACGTAGGAAACACTATTTAAATCAGGATATGTAAAAGTTTCAAGTCAATACAGGATTTAGAATGTTTAATCTGAAGTGTCACGCTATGTATATCACAATGTTTCAAACAACAGCACACGAAATTAATGTTCTTTTCCTCATTATTTCTTCCATATCATTATACCTACGGTACGTAATTACAAACTACATACTGTACAAACCGCAACTAATTGAAAACCTGTTCACAGTTAAAGTGACGATTTTACTGTTTTAGGAGGCCTAATCTCAACATCACCCCTCGTTAATTTAAGTATTCATGAAATGTTCAGGGAATTCAAGTTTTTGCACTAGTATTTCAAACAAATCTCCATTTTTAGCATTCCGTTGTGTTACAAATTGAAGATGATTAACGGCCAAAAACTGTAATCCCTTTTTGAGTAAAGAAGGAATTGGGGGGGGGGGGCGGCACGACCACCTACTAGGGCCCAGCGCGCCCTAAATCCGGTTTTGTTGGCAACCAACAAGACTTACATTTTAGATACCTAGTCCTTTAGTGTTGCACAGATGTTGACAATCCCCGGGAAGGAGAATTTGTATTCAAATCCAGACAACGACTTCATTGCAAACTCTTTCGCTTTATATATATATATAGAATAACCACAATTCTCAATGCGTTATCAAGTGTTCGAGCTGCTATATTCTAGACTATCAATAAGTGATTTTAAAATCCCTTCTTCGTTCTCGCAATGATTAGACATTTCCTTCACATGATTGTCTCACTTATAAAAGCAACGAACAGTTCACCTGTCTACCGCTCGTTCGCTCTCTCGCTAATGAGGGAACCTGTACATAAAAACTTCATTGTCTTCCCAGTCCAGGAAAATTCAAGTTGCATTTTTGTAAACCGTGGTCAATTTCCTAATAAATTACAAATTACTGTGATTATTATTGCACTGTTGTAACATTTCCCAGAAAATAATTTGTAGAAACGAAAGAGCAATTCCTTACCAAAGGAATGCACACAAATGATTAATGAACCGAACGTCTATATAAAGCACCACGAAGGAGTGCTGCAAAGCTCGGCATGCCGTTACAGACAGCTCAACGGTCTTACCACCTGAGGCCGTGAACGTGGCCTACATTATCCCGGGTGGTTACTTAACCGCCCTCTGTGTGTAAAACGAGCGATCGCATGAACATTGCCATGGACATGGGGAAGAGAACACTGAATAAGCAATCCTGTGAAACACTTTCTTTGCGTTGCCATTTGATCACACAATGTCCCTGATTTCTGTGAACACTTGGCCGCGTGCACACCGAACGCGCTTCGCATACTGTGTCGCGTGTAGCGTGAAGTGTTACGCATAGCGCAAGGCGTGCTTCGTGTTCACACCGAATTACCTACGCTGTGCAGTCAGCTTAGATTGGCGCGAGGCGTTTTAGGGTGGTCACTAACTAATGCCGTTATCCAAGTACACTAGAAACAGTTTGTTGATGGATAACAGTTACCTAAAATTGAAAATTAGAAAGAAGAATCGAAAGTGGGTTCGTGAATTTAATGAAGAACTAACTACTTTCGGATAATTCCATTGTTTGTACAGAGATGCAAGACTTTATCGTGATAAATTTTATGATTACTTACGAATGACAAAAAAATACCGTTGACCTTCCCAACCCTACAACTGAAATATGGCGACAAGTTGCAGAGAAGTATTGGGAGAAATTCAATTTTCCCAACTGTGTAAAAGTACCGGGCAGCAAGCACGTAGAAATCAAATTTCCGGCTAAATCACGCTCTTTATATAATAATTATAAATAGTATTTTGCAATATTGTTACAATTAGCATACACAATTTATCATCGTAACAAAAGTGGAGTAAATGTGTGACAAACATAATTCATAAGCAGAAATATTTACTTCCAAGCCCACTACTAGCATGCAGAGTGATATTCATGCTACCACCCTCCATTAGCAAAATTATAAACTAACATGACAGTCTGTCACGAAGTGTCCGGCTACATGGCTAAATGGTTACCGTACTGACCATTGGTCACAGGAGTCCCGGGTTTGATTCCCGGGAGAGTTGGGAATTGTAATCATAATTAGTAAATTCCATTGGCACGGGGGCTGGGTGTATGTGTGTATTCATAATTTCATCATCACGGCGCAGGTCACCTACAGGAGTCAATTCAAAAGACCTGCACCTGACAAGTCGAACTTCTCCTCGGACACTTCCGACACTAAAATCCATACGCAATTTCATCCTGTCACAATGTTAAGCCCAGTAAAGTGTGACATTAGAAGTAATATTACTGTATATGTTTACTGTAGGAATGCGATAAAACTCTTGTAGATACTTAAGTCCACTTATTTTGCAAAACAGTTACAGTTTTATCGTTTTTGTGACTTGGGTTCCAAATTTCTTCTCTTTGAAACACTGCATGAACAATTTCTTCCATAGCTTCAGATCCAGCTAGGTAACGCTAAGCAATTTACCAACACTGCGCGTTGTCTGGCGCTTCGCTTAGCTGTACGGTAGGCGCTAAGCGCAGTAGAGCGCGGACAGTG
Source organism: Anabrus simplex (assembly GCF_040414725.1). Lineage (NCBI taxonomy): Eukaryota > Metazoa > Arthropoda > Insecta > Orthoptera > Tettigoniidae > Anabrus > Anabrus simplex. Next base: position 917,272,736 of record NC_090266.1, on the reverse strand, counting down.
CGAACACCTGTCTTAGGAACAAAGTAGTGGTTATGCTTAGCGTGACGCTTTTAAGGTGTGTTTTCCAAGGTGCGACTGTAGCCGCCACGGCGGCCAGAGCCGCAACGACTGGGGTCGCCACATACGTTGGCAGCCGCAAGCGACGGGCACGTGGGGTGTTTTCTTAAGGCGCCTACACACGTTACGGTATAACTGTGCGATTTAACTGCAACGATGAACTGCGCAGTAAAACTGAAAGCCCTATAGCCTCCACACGGTACAGATAACTGCGTCGATCGACAGTTCTCATCAGACATTTATCAAAGCAACATGTCATCGACGGACGATGATGACATACTAGCGGTGTTAGGCCTGTGTGTGTGTATAATGAAAAAGCAAAAGAAGACAAGCAGCGTGTGGTGTGAAGATTGGCTACTACAGAGAAAGCAATGTTGACACGTAAATTTATTAAATGAGTTACACTTCGTACTACAGAATAACAGCACGTTAGTCCTGTTCGGTCCGGGTCCATGGCTAAATGGTTAGCGTGCTGGCCTTTGGTCAGAGGGGTCCGGGGTTCAATTCCCGGCAGGGCGTAACATTGGAAATACAACTGTCACATGGAAATTTACAGGATACTGCAGAATTTCCTTTAAGCATCTTATATTTAGGGGAAAAGACTCCAAGACAGCTGCAGATAATACATTCCAGGTATCGGTTTCGCACAGTTATACAGTAACGTGTGTAGACGCCTTAACGTTGATTTTACGAGAAAATTATTCTTAGCGTTACATGTAGTATATGTTGTTCATATAGGAATAGACGAAAGTACCACCAACGCGGAGTGTATATCTCGTCAGTGCCTGACCCCGTTATTTTAGATTGTTTAACTTCGTTTAACTCCTTTTTGTAAGAAGTCTTAAGATTATTAATTTTTTTTTACAACTACGTCTCTGTTGGCTTTGCAGTCAATTTATATTTTTCAATCAACTTACTGTAGGCGGCGTTTTTTCTGTTCCGATTGTGATAATCTTTATTCTTCTGCCAGAGACAAGATCCATTTCTATAGCATTCAAAGAAAGCATCTAAATGCTCACAATACCCGCTTTGGTCTTCCTGAGACATGTGATAACCAAAGACATTAATATTATTATCTAGACTCACAGAGTGCGCTGGTGTTATGCGTAAAATTCAACGAGCTAGAATAACATAGAGAGGCGGAAGCGCTGCCTGGGTGAACCTAATAGAACAAACGTCCGCCATGTTTCCTGTTGTCACACCAGCAAGGGGGCATGGCTTTTAAATGACGAAAAGTGTAGAAAATGCGCATTTTAGAATCGCTGGGGGAGAATTAAAGTCCGTTGCCGAAAGCTTGAAGCATGAAAGCTAATACCGCCACTTCATCATATTGCGGCACGAGGCTAACATCACGATCAGTTGATTGTAGGGTAGTTGGAAATCATCGCACAGTGACATACGAATAGGCCTCGAAATCGGAACAAGAGCGTTACCCTGCTTGGCTGTTGTGGTTAAGCGTAAATTAGAATAAAAACGATGGGCATAAATATTTATGACAGGAAACCTTAAAATCAAAGGGACCTATAATAGGTTACAACCTCATTCTGTTAATATTTTTAAAATTATTGCATCCTCATGAGTACTGTGTTCCTTTCTTAATCTGTTTACCCTCCCCGGTTGGTTTTTCCCACGGACTCAGCGACGGATCCCACCTCTATCACCTCAAGGACAGTGTTCTGGAGCGTGAGACATTGGGTCGGGGGATACAACTGTGAGGGAGGGCTGCATCTGCTATGCTGAACAGGGGCCTTGTGGGGTGGGAGAAGGAAGCGGCCGTGGCCTTAAGTTATGTACCATCCCGGCATTTGCCTGGAGGAGAAGTGGGAAACCACGGAAAATCACTTCGAGGATGGCTGAGGTGGGAGTCGAACCCACTTCTACTCAGTTGACCTCCCCAGGCTGATAGAATCCCGTTACAGCCCTCGTACCCCTTTTCAAATTTCGTGTCGGAGCTGGGAATCGAACCCGGGCTTCCAGGGGTGGCAGCTGCTCACGCTAACCAGTGCACCACAGAGGCGGCCCATGAATACTTTACCACAATAATCGTTTAGTGTAATTATTTATTATAATATAGAGGGGATATCATGTTTCCCCCATTGCCATATCATACTGGGATTACTAGCTTGAAAGTTGTCCATTATGAAGTGTGGCATAGTTTTAAAAACCAAGGCAACAGACATCTACAATAAAGGCATACATTTCAAAAATAGCAGTAAAATGCTGTATTTATCATACTTGGTGTACGTTTGAACGAAATAAGTGATTTTTTTGTGGTTACGTTTTCTTGGTGGTGGGCGTTCCATTTCCTTTATTTGTAAATGTGAATGAAATTAAATAGGGCTGGAAATGTACAGAGCATAAGCAACTGAATTGAGTGGGATACCATTTATCTCTTTTCGCCCTCACAACGCATTGTTCAGTTAATTCCTTGTTCTTTAAACGAAATCTGAAACAAAATTCGACAAATAATTACCGTGGCTATCCGTACTTTCGCTAAGTAAACAATAAAATGGATTTAATTACAAACAGAAATTACAAAAAGGAATCTCGGCTATAATTCAGTAATACGTACTTAAAGTACGATATATCCTTGGTTTTATTACTCCGATTAGTACAACCATACGCTGAGCTTACGGCTGGCATTCTTGAAAGCGAGAATCTATCTTTTCACTTCTTAAAACTTAGGGAATTAAATTGGCATGCACGATCTCCCTGTCACCTCAACATATGCTCTCGCGCCAATTCGCTTTGTTTTGACAACCGTTAACATGGCTGCCCCTTATCAACTTGCTTCAAGCAGGGAGCGCTGATGTCAGGTATACAGCCCCTCTATGTTATTCTAGCTCGTTGGTCTAGACAGACCTTGGTAAAATTGAACATCTTCGCGCATCGCCATCTTGCGGGCACTTCAGTTTTGAATGCATGGTGAACACGTGGTTTTGTTTACATTTCGTTGTGTGTTTTTCATGGTGTTTCCTATCGGTTAGTGGATCTGTGGTTGTGTTATGTATAAAGTGATTAATATATAGTATTGGCAACTATTTTTAGTGATAACTGCGAGTTTACATTGATCGGTGATATTAAAGAGTAGGCCTAAGTTAAGCCGTAAGTGTGGAGTGGAGAAGTATTCACGATGGTGACCTCTTGTGCAGCTTTCAATTGTACAAATCGGCTTCGTAAAGGATCTGGTATTTCTTTTCACAAGTGAGTACAAATTGAAATGTTATAAAATTACCATAATCGAGAATGGGCTATAGAGTGGTGGATCAGGGATGTATGGACGTGGCATTCTCAATGTTTAGGCTTCTTCTTCTTGGCGTTTTTCATTTCATTAGGGACAGTTCTTAAGAATTAAACAGCTATTCTGAAAAAGCTCACATTTTGTTCTTACAGACTATGTAGGGCTACCCGTATTAAAATTTCGGTAACACGGCCTAGAATCCGGAAAATATGATTGATAAAAAGCTTGGCAAACCCATCTATTTTAGGTCAAAATATGGTTTCAAATTATTAACAATTATGAGATAAATGATTTATTGATACCATTATCCATGTTTTTTTTTAATTTTTTTTTTTGCTAGGGGCTTTACGTCGCACCGACACAGATAGGTCTTATGGCGACGATGGGATAGGAAAGGCCTAGGAGTTGGAAGGAAGTGGCCGTGGCCTTAATTAAGGTACAGCCCCAGCATTTGCCTGGTGTGAAAATGGGAAACCACGGAAAACCATCTTCAGGGCTGCCGATAGTGGGATTCGAACCTACTATCTCCCGGGTGCAAGCTCACAGCCGCGCGCCTCTACGCGCATATCCATGTTTTCACACCATTTTTATAATAAAAGAATTGTTAAATATGCTGTTCCAGAGAAGTTTGACTGGGCTGACTCCTACTTTGCACTAGAACACATTAATCAAATTACATGTTTAACTGTTGTATTCATATATACTTAATATTCAAGCTCCTTTTTCTTCTTCCTTATGTGAATCATAATCCTGTAATAGACAAGTTACAACACATTTTCAATTTTAATTTGTGTTCGGAAAATCTCCTTTCAGTTCGAGTTTATAAAATCAGTAGGCCTAATATTGGTATTTAAGATGATAATATTATGAGAGGGAATTTTGCATCCTAAATGATATATTTTTCCTCTCTTAAACTTAAACAACTGCTAAAAATACATTAAACTTAGAGAAACTCAAACTAAGCTAGGTATTCTTTTCAATGTTAGATACATTTAGAATTATGAGGTAGAGTGGCACTAGTGTAAATGAGCTTTTTCAGGAAGAAGATTTTCAAAATGTAAAATAATGTAGTGAAATGTGAATGATTGCTGGCTCCACCACTCTGTTCTGAAATATATCACATGAGGTTCTATTTATTGAGCAGAAGAATATTTTGTGATAAATCAATGGGGGAATGTTCTGCCTTTGTACCAGGAATCGTTGAGAAAGAAATGAGGGATAGAAATGTATTATACATTTCTTTGGTTTTGAATATATGGCTATTATTTTTAGACATACTGCTTACAGGTTTCCATTAAATAAGCCTGAACTTCTGTCAAAGTGGCTTGTTGCTGTTAAAAGAGACAAGTTTGTTCCAACTTATTCCCATAGATTATGTTCAATTCACTTCTCAGAAGCAAGTTTTTGGAAATCTCAAGGGAACAAAATTTTGTGCCAACACTGATTTTCCAGATCATCTAAGAAAGGTACTTGTAGGTCAATTAATTTGGATTAGATATTGTATTACTTCATATTTAAAAACAACAATGATAAGGTTTTGCATATGGTAGACTCAACAGGCCTATGTATTTTTATTTTTTTCAGACTGAAAAAGTTCCCCGTAGGATTTTAAAAAGGAAATTAGATTTTGGAGGGACTCAACAAAATAACACCATAGATCCCAGTCCATGTAGCAGTTCAGTCAGTACTGTTACACAGTGCATTTCATCTGAGCATAATTATTGTAGTGCGGAAAGCCCCACAAAACAAATAAAAATTTTAAGTGAAAGGCTTGAAATAAAAAATAAATTGCAGCATTGAAGAAAGAGAAAGCTAGGAGTAAACAACAGTGTGACAGGCACAAAATACAAATCAGTGACCTTAAAAACTTAACCAAGGAATTAAAAGATCAGAACTTAATTAATGAACATACTCTTGAAATTATAAATACTAACTTTTCTGAGGTAATGTTTGAGATAATTAAGAGATCTGCTGGGGCACGCACTAGTGAATATTCAGACACACTTAAGAAATTTGCTCTGACCCTTCACTTTTATTCTCCTGTTGCTTATGAATATGTGAGGCAGAGTTTCAATATGAGTTTGCCTCATAGAAATACATTAAGGAAATGGAGAAATTCATTATCTGGAGATCCAGGTTTCACTCCAGAAGCTTTTATTGCTTTAGAAGAGCAAGTATCACTTTCCCAGGATCCAATCTTTGTCAGTCTAACATTTGACGAGATGTCGATCAAGAGATGTATTGAGTGGGATGGTAGAGGCTTCACAGGATATGTCGATATGGGGGAAGGGATCTGTGTGAAATGGAAGAAGCTAAAGAGGTACTAGTGCTGATGGTTGTTGCAATAAATGCATCATGAAGATACCTGTAGGATATTTTTTGATCAATGGATTAAATGCTGATGTTAGGATGAACATAATTTCAGAGTGCATAAGTCGCCTTCAGGACTGTAAAGTAACTGTTGTTTCAGTGGTATGTGATGGACTGAGCAGTAACATAGTAATGGGGAGCAAGCTAGGCTGTAATTTCCAAGCTGACAGGGTAGATACATCTTTCCAAGTAGGTGGAAGTGTTGTACAGATGATGTTTGATGCTTGCCATATGGTCAAGTTGATGAGAAACCTGTTTGGTGATATGAAAGTTTTAAGGGATCAAGATGATAATGTAATTTAGTGGAGATATGTGGAGTTGCTGGAAGAGCTACAAAGTAAAGAATCCCTTACCCTTGCCAACAAAGTAACTAAGCACCACATATTTTTCAAGAGTCAAAAAATGAAGGTTCGTTTGGCAGTACAAGTGTTAAGTGCTTCTGTTGGAAATGCATTGCTGTTTTTATGTAATGACTTGAAATTAAAAGAATTTCAGGGTGCAGAGGCAACTGCGAAGTTCTGTCTCTTCTTTGACAGGTTATACGACATCATGAACTCAAAAAATCCACTTGCTAAGGGTCAGAAGAGTGTTTTAAATTCTAAAAATAAGGAGTGGAAGACCCTTGTATCAGTTGCCAAGGAAGACTGCCATCATTGGGTTTCTTTCGCTGTGTAGGGGAATAAAGAACATTTATGTTGCATTAGTGGAATCCTGTAAGCTGAGGTATTTAGCAACATATAAATTCAGCCAGGATCATATTGAAATTTTTTTCTGCATGGTCAGGAGTAGGCTTGGTTATAACAACAACCCTTCTGCTCAGCAATTCAAAGCAGCATATAAGTGCCTGCTTATTGCCAATGATGTAAGCAGCAAAATTACTGGCAACTGTGTTGAAGAAAATGTAAAAACAAAGTTGTTGGTATGGAATGGAATGAAGAAGGCTAATGTTATGAGCAGCAGTGAAGACCAGTATCACCAGAGTTATGACCATCGAAGAAGATTTGATCAATTAGACCCTCTACCACCATTTGATGGATATAGCCCCATTTTCTTTTCCTCCTCAGCTGTGTCTGAATATTCAGAGGAAAAATAATAGGGGTCTTGTAATACCATCGCCAGATGTCATTAAGATATGTCGTCATTGTGAGGTAGCAATTCGACAAGTGTGGAAAGAAGCAGGGGGAAGACCTCCCAAAGGTCCTGTTGCCCTCATTATAAAGATGGTATTGCAGCAGCTCAATGTATCTTCCTTATTTCCCCAGTTGCAAGATCACCTCCTGGAAAATGAATTCCTAGATAATCATGTGTTGAGGATTATAACTTTAACTGTGGAAATGCACATGAAAGTGAGATTCCACCATGCTGCTAAAACATACAGTGTGACTCTACACAAGAAGATTGTCAGGCAGCATTTAACTAAATCCATTCACTTCATGAACCAGTAGGTAAGAATCCTTTTCCCTGCTAACTTTTATCGATAGTAGCTACTCCTTATATTAGAAGAATATCTCAGTAGATTTTAGATATCTATTTTCCAAACCATATAGAAATCATAATTGAAGGTATACTCACCCTGATATATTAGTTCATACCCTGGAAATAATAAAAAGGAAAAATTTCATTCAGATGGGAATTAGTAAAATTACTTGTAGTGAACACTGGGTATAGTTTTTTTTTTTTTTTTTTTTTTTTTTTTTTTTTTTTTTTTTTACAGATTTCTGCAGTCATGTTCCTTTACAACAATCTGTTCATAGTACTGAATAATACCTGCCGTGATTACCTACTCATCAGAAAGGAAAGATCTGCTATGTAAATTTCATAGAAAACATTCTATTTCACAGGTTTTCTTTTTGCCAATGTTACAGATCCTTGCTTTTGATACAACTGTTTGTAAATACTGTAAATATTGAAAGAATTGATGGATTATTGATGTTCTTCAGTCTGCTAAGTCACAGGTAATTTTTTTCTTATGATCTGTAAATCATATTGAGGTTGTAAAAATCATACTGAAGTTGTAAACTGCTGTGATTGGAAAATATCTTGGTATTTTCATGAAAGCTTAAGTGCAGAGTCTAGGATTTTATTACATGTGTCTATTCCGAATATATAAACACAAACGTGATCATTATAGTAGGCCTAATGTGAGCTACCATACATATTCTTTTTTGAAGATTATTAATTTAATGTACTGGTATACAATGTTTTTCTGTTTTTGGAGAGTTCTCTAAATTTAAGAGATTTGTTTAACTACCTAGGTATTGATTTACTATCATTTCTAGTGTCTTCTTATCCAGTTTTCTAAATGTTGTTTTATTACGTCTATTACTTATAGGCTAGCTATCCAAACGATTTGTGCACATTTGTTCACTAACAATGCAGATGTGTTCAGTTTGTTTGCATAAGTATCATTTTCGTGTTATTACCATCTTGATTCTTGTGTATTTATTGCGTGTATATTCAGCGTAGGCGGTGCCATTTGGACCTGGGAATGTCTGTTTCCCTGATGCTTGGAATGTAACAGTAGGCCTATTAGACGTTTACCGGAAAATAATGTGAAAGAACACACAGACTTAATTCACGGTCTACTTGTACTTTTCAGACCACAGGATTATTTCTCCGTATAACTTCTGCGACGTATTTCATTTAAAATTAGTACAGTAGTTTTGGTTTGCGAAGTTACGGGAATTTCTGTACGAATCTTCTGCTTCTGCTTTCTAATGCGGCACCTTTCTAACATTTTATTTTGGATGTATCTAATGAACATATTTTCTTACCGTATTATCCTGTATCGCAGGAATAAAAATAATCTGTCGACAGGTGTTTTCATTCGTGCGTAATGATACTTAATGCATGAATTCCATACTACGGTCTCCTCGGCGAGCTGTGCAGTGCCCGCAAGATGGCGGTACACGCATGGACAGCTCTTCCCCAGTTACACACTACTGCGCAGCCAGCGGTGTAGGGCCTTGGTGATAACTTGTAGCGCGCACTATCTTAACGGGTGACTCACCTGAACTGAGCAATCGGCAGTCGCCACGGTCCACACGTTGCGATAAAACTGTGCAAACCCAATCGACACAGTTTTCTTGGTTAGAACAATGAACTTGCTCCGACGAACTGTGCAAGCAGAAATAACTGCAACGATTTACCATCCACACGTGAGATAAATCTCCGCAGTTCGATTGGTGTAGTTAAATCGCACAGTTATACAGTAACGTGTGTAGCCGCCTTTAGACACGATTCCAGCCGCCAGTTGCGCAGTTCATTCCGTCAGAAATCGACGAGAGCTCGGGCGATTTCCTTGACATTTTAATGGAAGAAGGAGTAGAAGAAGAAAGGAAGAAGAAATATTGTTAATGTGGTATCTCGGCCCGAAAAGAAGGAAAGTCAACAGTATATTTGCATCGCACTATGAGGAAGGATGCTATAACATTTTAATTAACAGGCATCTTTTAAGTGATGAGACAAAGTTAAGGAAGCATTTCAGACTGAGCGTTAGTTTAGTTATATTCTCGAACTTATGAAAAGCGAAATTTGGAAAAGCCCGTGCAATCGGTACATGAAGCCCATCAGCCCAGCTGAAAAACTTGCACTCACTCTCAGGTACGGACATTTTAATCTTATTTTAACAGTGTTTAGCTCAGCTGAATACATGTTTTTACAATAAGACATAACGATCAGTAAATCTGTGGTCGTAATAGACTTCTAGATTTTTTTTTTGCTATTGGCTTTATGTCGCACCACGCAGATAGGTCTTATGGCGACGATGGCATAGGAAAGGCCTAGGAGTTAGATGGAAGAGGCCGTGGCCTCATTAAGGTACAGCACCAGCATTTGCCTGGTGTAAAAATGGAAAACCACGGGAAACTATATTCAGGACTGCCGATAGTGGGATTCGATCCCACTATCTCGCGGATGCAAGCTCACAGATGCGCGCCTCTAACAGCACGGTCAACTCACCCGGTAAACTTCAAGTTTAACAAACCCGCAACTTAATTGAGTGACACAACATTAATTGCACCAATATATTAATTATTTACATACTTAGACATGCCATCCCATCGGTATAATTTCGTGGAAGTGGATATAATTTAATTTATGTAGTTGCAAAATTTTCTAGCGTACTACTACTCAATCTAGGGAATGAAGGAATCAATAAAAACGCATACAAATGATAACGCAGAGTGGGATTTACATATTTAAAAGTACATATTACACTGTACATTCATTCCTATAATACCCACTAATCTTGACAAGATATCATGACTCTTTATATCTGTGCACGGCTCGGCTTTTATCGGCCCTTGACTGACAGACGAGAATGCTTGCGGTGGAGGTGTTGAGCAATAGTCACTTCTAGAGCTGGGAACGGAGCTGTTGCTCCTATGATTGCAATCGGTAGTGCGAGTGCAGCGCTCCCTCCGGTATTCTCCGGTAGTCAACTGTTGCTTGGAAACCAATCGGTGGTTTCCGAGGGCGAGCGGAGGGCCAGCGGAGGACGGAGCAACAGTACTGAATGTGTGCTCGCTTGCACTTCCAGTAGTGGAGCGCAACGGATGTGGTAGCGACGTAGTAAATACTGCTTTATAAGTATGAAGAAGGCGAATATACGAAATATATACATTCGCATTTATCGTTAACGTTTAATAATATATATATTTCCGATAAAAGTCCATGCAAATAGAACAGACCTTTTTCATTATATTACCTTTGAAGTGTACTCTCGTACGTCCCCGCGTTTTTGCTGCCAACGCGCTCGCCTGTCGCCCGGCGGCCCCGGGTTCGATTCCCAGCCGGGCCGGGGATTTTTTTAATTGTAATGATTACTGTCCCCTATCCCAGTCCTGGGGACTGGGTGTTTGTGACGTCCTTAATCTTCCTTTCCTCACACACAACATTCCACACTACCGCCATTCCAATTACACGCAGGTTCATACAATATGGTGCCTGCAGGGGCAAAAGATCCACATGGGTCGACGCCCCGAACAAATAGCATTTTGAAGAAAATAACCAGTGTTGAAAAACAACACGAGAAACGGGACTCGATCCAGCGAACCAGCGCTTTCGGAGCTTGAACGCTAACCACTTGACCACCGCCGTTTCGTCTTCGTGAACCCAAAGCACCGGTACATATTCGACGCGAAAAGTTACCTTGCGATTTTCTCGAGAACGCCTTAGTAGTACGCCGTACTACTTGCACATTATATTGTCCTAATGGACTACTAAACGTGTACAAAGTTGGAAGGTAGTCCGTGATCCGAACGTCATGGCCTCCCCTTGTATTCAGTCTGTGCGTATTAAATTTGCGTCTATATTTCCTCTGCTTGTTGTGTTGTGTAGGTGATGCAAAGTATATTAGAAAATAATTGTGGTATTGGTTTGATATTTAATCCCATTTTTAGATGGTATTCGTGTTTTAGAATATTTAAAGGCATTTAATAAATTTGTACCACAAATGCCACGAAGACCGTCTGATGCATGGCATTTCTTTGAAATTACCGATGATAAATATCAGCATAATGCACATTTTGCGGCCGCATTTACGCGGCGGGTGGTAGTGCATCAAAGTTGTGGGATCGTATCAAGAGGCATCACAAGGATGAAATCAGCATGTCGGCTTCAGCAGAAGAAAACATTGCTGTATTAAGCGAAACAGTTATGTTGTGAGAAAAGGGCATTGAATATACGGGTGAAATACCTTTACGTTGTCGTGCCGCTACAGTACATTCCTCGGTAGTTTACTCGGTACAGCCGGATGATGACGTCACAACAACTACACCGCTTCGTCCCAGCCACTAGCCAGCGCTCTACCGTCCGAACTACTCAGCCCGGTACAGCATATAAACAATTCCAATCACTTCTTTCCCTTCAGTAATAAATGAAATTTCTTTCTTTCTTTCTTTCTTTCTTTCTTTCTTTCTTTCTTTCTTAATCTGCTTACCCTCCAGGGTTGGTTTTTCCCCCGGACTCATCGAGGGATCCCACCTCTACCACCTCAAGGCCCGGTTTCATCAACACATGTTAAATATATACTAACAAGTAGTTAGTTAATACGGAGTTAGAAATTTAACATCTTGTTAGGTTTCTTGCGTTTCATCAAACTTTTCTTGTGAAATGTTAACTAATCGACTGTTAACTCTCCCAATATTGCGAACTGGTGCGAATCAAGGAGGCAGTGGTACGAACATGCTGCTTTACAACGCGCTCCGATGCGCTTTTGTTTGAGCACAGCTGTAAAATATGGCGCGTGAAGTGAAACAGAATCGTAGTTCTAATTTTTCCTCCTTCGAAAAAGAGTTGTTAATTGAATTAGTTAGTAAATATATATATAAGTTATTGAGTGCAAGCGCACAGATGACTTGACGATAAAAGAAAAGGACGAGGCGCGGGAAAAGTCCGCGAGAGTTTCAATGGGGGTAAACAGATACTTTTTTTTTAGCGGGAATCCGCTGTCACTTAACAAAATCACTTCGTTAATTGTCCCACTTCAAACTGTGCTCCGATATGGGAGTTATTAAATACTGTATTGTCGTGTGCAGAACCAGACCACATAGCAAGTAGGCCTAAATCCTTGATTTGGAGGTTAGGCTCACTAATCACCTGAACATTAACATTAACAGAGAAATATCCCTTTCGATTACGATATATTTCGGCCCAGTTGCCTCCAGGTGATTGGATTCTTACATGTGTTCAATCTATTGCACGTAGAACAAACACCAGGAAAACGGCTTATTTCATAGAAGTCGCGGATAATTTGCTGACGCTCTTGTACTGAAGGGAATGTTATATACCTCCTCATGGATGCTATTGCTGCAGACACTCGACAAACAACTTTATTAACAGTGGCTTTAGAAATTCCAGCATTGTTTCCGGCCATTATGTGAAAATAACCAGTAGCAAAAACTCGTAATATTATCAGTGCCTGCAACATTGGAGAAAGAGGTAAGTTTCTCTTCGTATGATATTCTAACCTCACTTGAATTTCGTCAACAACCTTAGCAACGACTGTTTTCGATAACCTGTATCTATGAAGAAATTTCGTATCCGTCAAATTTTCAAAGTCATTACGTCGCTGAACTCTTCTTCGATCACGATTGTTTTGTAAAAGATCTAAATAGAGCAATTCCGCCTCGAAAGCGAGATTCACAGCAGCCATTTTGGAACAGGTTGCTAAATGCTAATGTTAGCCATTTAACATTGGAAATGGCTGATGTTAACTTTAATACGCAGTTTAACATTTGTTAATGTTAACATTTTTGATGAAACGCAAATTTTCTTAAATCGTATGTTAAAATGATTTAACACCTTGTTAAGTACTAACATGTGTTGATGAAACCGGGCCCAAGCGCAGTGTCCTGGAGCTTCAGAGTCTGGGTCGGGGTATACAACTGGGGAGGATGACCAGTACCTCGCCAGGCGGCCTCACCTGCTATGCTGAACAGGGGCCTTACGGGGGGATGGGAAGATCGGAAGGGATAGACAAGGAAAAGGGAAGGAAGGGGCCGTGGCCTTAACTTAGGTACCGCCGAGCAAAGTCGGAATTGAAACCGCAGAGTTGATCTAAGAAGGCCAGAGCTCTACCGTCTGAACTACTCAGCCCGGTACAGCATATAACCAATATCAATCAGTTCGTACTCTTCATTAAAAAATGAAATGGCTTATGGCTTTTAGTGCCGTGAGTGTCCGAGAACAAGTTCGGCTCACCAGATGCAAGTCTTTTGATTTGACAGCCTTAGGTGACCTGCGCGTCGTGATGAGGGTGAAATGATTATAAAGACGACACACACACCCAGCTCCAGTACCAGCGAAATTAACTAATTAAGAATAAAATTCCCGACCCTGGCGGGAATCGAACCTGGGACCCCTGTGACCAAAGGCCAGCACGGTAACCGGAGCCGGACGTACTCTTCCGTAATAAATGAGCTACACGTATAACACAATGTAAGAGCATCGTGTATAATACATGTTTACATGCACTGGGATATACTTATTGCTTAAACTGTTTTACTATTAATAATATTGTAAATGCATTTGCAATGGTATAATATGTACCAATATTCAATCTACAGTATTCTATACACCTGCACCTATTGCAAACTGAATGTCAGCAGATCAAAATCTGTTATTCATAGCGTAACAAATAATGCGATCTTGAAACGACTACAGCATTTGAATGACAAACGTAGGGGAACACATGCATCTGTGGAATTAGTAATGAAATTTAAATTGTAATTCCTCCTAAGATCACCGTTACAACATTGCCCACATTAAAGCATTTGAATTTTCCGCCCGTGAATTCAATCGGAGGACTACAGGAGGTCTCCGGAGGACGAGCGAAAACAACTGCTCCGCTCCGCTCCTACCGTTCCCAGCTCTAGTCACTTCCGTCGCAGCGACTGCGGCCGCCAGCACTGCTCACTGCACCAGTGTGGCGGCTCAAGCCGCAATCGCCGCGAGTCGCAGACAAAATTCAAACTGCGCATGCTCGGAGATGGAGATTGTTGTCGCCGTGCGGCTACAATCGCCGTTGCGGCTACAATCGCACCTTTAGTGTTGAGCAACACGCGACACACTATGCGAAGCGTGTTCGGTGTGCACGCGGCCTTAGGGATGTGCTTGAGCCTGGCTCGAGCTGCTCGAACAGATGACGTCAGAGTCCGAACACGTTTTCGAGCTTTGCTCAAGCTTTTGTGCGCGCCGCAACCTAGCGGCTTGCTCTTACTAACACCCAAATTACTGTAGAAGGGTGTGTAAGAGTAAAATGCTGGACAGTACCGGTCCGTCCTCCATTTATTGTTACTTCCGTATCTTTTGTACATATAATTTCCACCCATATCTCTATGTACAGACAGAATTTGTGTTTGTGCGATGATTCGTTACAAATGCCTCCACCAGAATAAAACAACTGTCTACTGAAATGCGTTGCTTGGGCCGTAGGTCTATATATACAGAAAAAGGACAACAAGTGGGGCCTATATATTTATTGTCCTAACATTACACGTGTCGAAATAGTTACATATCTGAATTGTTATAAACAGCGCCCGGATTCCGACGACATATCTTTTAAATGGTTCACCACAGACATGGCTAACTTATATACAAATCCTGTTCATGGCCCCATATTTCAGAAATGCATATTAAGGCATTTTTCAAAGTATTTTACTTTGAGGTCGTTTTCTCGCTTTTCACGTCTTTATTATGCTATTTTATGGAATTTATTGGAATATTTTATACGTTTCAAGTTATTTTCTCACATTCTTAATGGTTTAGAATGCATTTTTTGCGTATCGTACTGGATATTAACGGAACTGAAAGTGAGGATGAATCCCTACGAAGACATGAGAATCTTCACAACTTTGTTCAACCCTTATTTCTTGGAATATCCACATTCCACCAGACACGCCTGCGCTTGCAGCTAATCCGGAAACTATGTTGAAATCGCAGGGGTAGGAACACACAACAGTAGGCTCAGTAGTGAGTCTTGTTAAGTACCTCAGTGCAACCATACGTGTGCTAAGTGGAGGTTTGCGTCATCGGCCGCGATTGTTTTTCGCGTGTATTTTAAATGCCGAAGTTAAAGCCATCTAGGGCTCTTCATTTCAAACAAATAATTTCGTAATTCAGCGAGGATATTTTACCGCCGATGGTGAAATTCTTTTCTGCAAAAGATGTGAAGTGAAAGTGGCAGGAGGTAGGACATTTACCGTTCAGCAACATATCGGTCGAGAGAAGCACATACGTGGAGTCCAAAATAGTAGCAAACGAAAAGTTTCTCAACTCTTACTCTTACAGTCATCCTCCGATGGCAGTACTTCCTCTGCGTTTTGTGAAGACTTGTTTGAAGCTTTGGTTTCCTCGAACATTCCACTCTGGAAACTGAACACAAACTGTAAGATTTCCTAGAAAGGTATACGGGCCGTGTAATTCCGGATGATTCTACTCTGGGAAAGAACTGTGTGTGCCACTATCAGAAGGTCCGCCTCCGTAGCGTAACGGTTAGTGTTATTAGCTGCCATACTCGGGGGCCCGGGTTCGATTCCCGGTACTGCCAGGAATTTAAGAATGGTAGGAGGGCTGGTATGTGGTTGAAATGGTACATGCAGCTCACCTCCAATGGGGGTGTGCCTGAAAAGAGCTGCACCACCTCAGGATGTGGATACGAGTTTACTTTACTATCAGAAGAAGTCTGCGGAAACAAAATATTCGTTTCCAATCGATGAAACCAGTGATGTAGAGGGCCGTTACATTGCCAACGTTATCGTGGGTACGTTAGAAGTAGATAGGCCTGGAAAAATATTTTTGCTCACGACCGAAGTTTTGCAATCTGAACCATTCTACAATATGTCGTCTCTTCGATAAATCGATGGGACTACTATGGCCTGAGGGTATGGTGTTCTGCTCTTTATGACTTACATACTTAAAGCTGCCAATGCAATTACAGCATTTTACTAAAAAATGGTACATGTAACCTGCCTAGCTCACGCTTTGCACAGAGTGGTCGAAGAAGTCTGATCAAATTTCCCTGAAGTTGACAAGCGTGTGTCCCTAACTAAGAAGGTATTTACTGAGGCTGCATCACGTAGGAAACTTTTCAGATCCCAAGCACTCGACATTCCATTACCATCGCAGCCTTGCATCACACAGTGGGGTACATGGATCGACGCCTGTATTTACTATTGTGACCACTTTCAGACAGTGAAGAAGGTAATAGATTCTTTCGACGTACAATATGCCGAGGCCATTCAGATGGCTGAAGAATTGTTTACGGATACGAAAATGGAGGGAAAACTAGCATGCATCAAAGCAAATGTCAGTTCGTTGTCAATTATTACACGTCTTCAGGAGATAGACGTGGCTCTAGAAAAGATGATCAATTTAGTCAGAACAGCCACAGACGAATTAAAGTGCATTCGTGGCGATTCTGGTGTGGCAGTGTCAGACAAGCTGAAACATGTTCTTGACAAGAACCCGGGATTTAATATTTTGTGCTCCATTCCTCGGATTTCGGCGGGTGAAGATTTAAGCATTATTGGCATTGAAGAACTTGCATCCAGTGATCTAGTGCACTTCAAGTATGCTCCAATAGCATCCGTAGACGTTGAAAGGAGCTTTTCAAAGTACAAAAACGTGCTGGTCGACAATCGTCCTTTTTCCTGTGAGAATCTACGAATGGTCACGGTCATCTACTGTAACGCGGAGTGAGCTAAGCCTGTATAGCCAGTCATGTATTTTAAGTGCACATTTTTCTTATTACCTGTAATCCGATAAAGAATTCAAGTACCTAACGGCTAAATTCTCTCTCTTCTGTTCTTCAGATGTTGCAGACTTAAAGTTCCACATACCATGAAGTGATATTTTCCTTGAAGAAAAGAACACAGAACTTGGAGTGCCCAACAACAGACCGAAATAATAACCAGCATTTGTGTGCAAATAATTCGTATTGGTCAAATAATAATTAAATTATATTCGGTACCTATTGAAGTCATTTCAATATACAATGACGTGGTCTGTTTGCAATTTCTGTGCAATGAAATTGTACCGGGCGGTACACCTCTACGACGCAAGCTCAAATCTTGCGCCAATTGAAACTTCTCTACTGGAGAAACCCGGAACTTTAACACTTGAACTAACTTGACTGTTTATCAGAAGATGTCACTGTATGTTTTTGATTTGCTTTTGTTTTTCAGTGATCAAGAAGTGTGGACATTCTCTAACAGATGTCTACCAAAAACTATGGTAATACACTCTGGTGCAATGGAATGAACTAACTTGAAGAAATTTTGTATTCATAAGTTTTGTCTTTACTAAATTTTGTTCTGTGGTTTGTGGGTTGGCAACATTAATCCTTTCTTTCCGCCTGTTTTGAATTTAGCCAATCAGTAATTTCTGTAATTAATTTTCCTCCAATCATAGCTTTCTTCTTCGAATTTCCATGTGTAACTCCTTGTCAACCAATAAAAATTGAGTGGGTGTGTCTACTCATTCCTGAAAGGTCTCGAATTTTCCGCGAGGGTATAAAAACTGCTGATTTTCTTGTCTCCGGGCCACTTCTGTAACATCTAGCTTAGTGTGTGGGTATGTAGCAGGGGGCGGGAAGCGCCTCTTTCTTCGGACAACAGATCAACAAGGTAATGGCCTTTTAACATCTTTATTTCATGCTAGCTCAGCAGTTTAACTCTCGGGGAGGGTTCGAAACCTTTAATATGTAAACTATTAAACATGTAAACCCTTTTCCTGGTAAACTTCAGTTTTCTTGAACTTTTAATTCGGGGATAGAGAGTGCTTTACCCTCTCGAGCTCCCCTTAATTTTAAATTGAGGTGACTACGTTTTCGCGACCGTTTCTTTTCTTCCTTAATGTATTAAAGTTTTCTCATACGAGTCACCTCCCTAGCTTGTGTATCGGCCTAGCGCCACATAGGTTTTAAAAAACTTTAGTGTAGGAGTGCAAGTACTCGCCTCCATTCAATTTTGTATTTTGGGCCATTTATTTAACCCGTTTTGTTTTCCTTCCTGAGAAGGCCCAGTAGATTGGGTACGAGGTACCCCTGTGCCATTATAAGTGTGCCTTGAGGGCAATTAGTGTAAAGTCAGTTTATGGCCTCTTAAATAGGCTTGAAGAATTGAGAGCGGGTCAGCTCTTTCTTTAAGTGTGAAAGGTGCCTTTGGGAGGCTTGAGGTTAAAAGTTGGGAGCAAGTGCTCCATGCACTTAGGGGTTTTCTGCCCTTTGGTAATTTGTGGTTGTGAGCTGAGAGCTCAGAAATTATACTTGGGGCTCGAAGCCCAGATCTTGTAGTAATCCCCTAACACTTGTAATTTCTTTGTACCTGATTTTGGCTCGTTGCTGACTTGTTACTTGTTGAGTTTTGAAAGTCTATATGGAAATTGTTAAGTTCTGAAAATATAACCTTTATGAAAATTTTAATTCATCTTTCGGACTTGTAGTTAGACCCATTCCAGCCCACACCTTCTTTCACCTCTGACTTCCACGGATAACTCCGTAACAGAAATTATGTCAGTTTCATTCAAATTTTTAGGTCATTTGTTAAAGTTTTCGGGTCATTTTATGGGATACTTGGAGTAATTTTAAAGGTATTTAAAAATGATCTATAAGTCATCAAAATCCGGGCCCTGGTTATAAGACTACAAATTGATGGTATTTTTGTCTTCAGTTGTTGACACATTTGTCAGCAGTTCATGCGTATCATCTATACCAGAGGTGCTCACGCTGGGTATTCCGTCCCGGGGGCGCCCAGCACTGTAAGTGGCCGGGCTTGCAGGCGATGAGCATATGCTACTCAACCACAGTGACGTTTAGGCTACGTCACAGGCCGTGAAGGATGGGTAGTTCTCCCGTCACTCTCGATCAATGCTGCGATACCAGACTTTGAAACTGAGGCAGAAAATAAAGGAAGAGGGCAGGAATCCACGTAATTTTCAATTTACGTTATAAGAAAAAGTTCATTGCAGTATATATATATATATATATATTGACCGGATACAATGGTAACACAAACATAACGTGTCAGTTTTCTTTGAATAATTATAAAAGAATGAAACTGACTCTGCTAGTGGCTTTACGTCGCACCGACACAGATAGTTCTTATGGCGACAATGGGATAGGAAAGGCCTAGGAGTTGGAAGGAAGCGGCCGTGGCTTTAAAGTACAGCCCCAGCATTTGCCTGGTGTGAAAATGGGAAACCACGGAAAACCATCTTCAGGTCTGCCGGCAGTGGGATTCGAACCCACATCTCCCGGATGCAAGCTCACAGCCGCGCGCCTCTAACCACACGGACTGTTTATATCGAGCGCAGTATAAATCAAACCTGAATATCTTGAAAACGTCAGGTTTTTTGTTGCGATTATAGAGTTTTATTTTAAATAATGTATTCCAATCAGCACTTAGCTGAGTAGTGGAGAAGAGCTACGTAATCACAACGGAGCTTTAATGCCCCCTGGCTTTCCTGCAAAGTGTGTTCGCTCTTTCGCTTCATTGTGACGTAAGCTGCCCGCATTTACGTCACGCCAGCCCGGCCGCACTGGGCTAGCCTCAGCGGGCGCCCTGCCGAGCACCTGTGCTCTATGCTATTACTAAAAATGAGATGTCAGTTTTGTTTGTTCCGGTTAGGCTCAAAACTACTGGACCGATTGACCTGAAGGAAGGGAAGGGATACTTTTGATTTCTATATACCGGGCGAGTTGGCCGTGCGGTTAGGTGCGCGCAGCTGTGAGCTCATATCCGGGAGATAGTGGTTCAAACCCCACTGTCGGCAGCCCTGAAGATGGTTTTCCGTGGTTTCCCATTTTCACACCAAGAAAATGCTGGGGCTGTACCTTAATTAAGGCCACGGCCGCTTCCTTCCCATTCGTAGGCCTTTCCTCTCCCGTCGTCGCCTTAAGACCTATATGTGTCGGTGCGACGTAAAGCAAAAAGCGAAAAAAAAAAATTCTATATATTTCATGCAATCAGGTAAGTCAACACAGCTGCATAATAATATTTATAGATTTATTTGTGTGCACGATTGATGAGATATTAAACCTTCCTTCCTCAAATTCTTCTATACGAGCAAAAAGTATAATTCTTTCTCAATGAGGGGATTCAAACCCACAATACTGAGGAAAAGGAGCACCTCGCCTGCCGCGCAAAGCGTGATCACGTCAGAATAAAGTTACCGTATTCCTTATGTTCCGCCAAACGTACGGTTGTTAGAAGGTACACAGGTACTACCTTGGGAGGAAATATTTCTGGTAATACGTGGGGAATATTACGGATACTGGCTTTGTCCTATTCGTAGCATATTATCATATTGTAAGCATTGTCATTTTACGGGCAGTCCTTATTCCCCACAAGATATACGTCAATGACTGAATATAGACAGCACGCATCTTCATTATCAATATCACTCACGCACCTGCTGGTGCTTCGCTTCATATGCTATTTGTTTATCTGCACGTTCGCTCTGCAACCCGAGTAAGACTCGGCCTTCGATCACGTGACTGCTCGAGCTTGCCTCGAACAGGCTCGAACCTCGGCGCGTATCGGGTAGGCTCGATCCCACTCGAACACGGGTATCGTTTGCCCATCACTAGTCACACGACAGGACAGTCTGAAAGCGCAGGGTAGTTTGCCGCACAGCTGTAAGAAGCATCTCTTGATGTGCTGCTCTTCAGATCCGCATATACGCGAATGTTCCCCTAATAAAACCTGTCTCTTAGGTACGGTGAACCATACAGGTCTTGTAGCCTATAATTTGGACATCATTACTACGAATAGTTTTCTGTCCGGTGTTGTTTAAGTAAGGATAATCGGAACTACCCGATGTATAAAGGCTCGCAGATGTTACTCGTACTTAGTGGAACGCTGCTTCCGGTAGTGAAAAACTCGTTCACTCGACTTCCGATTACAGTTCCCAGAGTCTGAAATGCGCGAGGCTGGATGGTCGTCCTGGTCAGACTGTTGGGACTAGTGAATGCATACACGACAGATGGAGTCAGGACGCCCTTACCTGACCAGAGCAGATTAACAGGCGCTTGGTTGGAGGAAATTTAATCCCAAAAGTGCCCATTACGTGCCCTGCCATTAATCATCATCATCTCAGTTTACAGTTGAGTCACGAACTGGAACCGGGTTGTTGTTAGTGATGCACCTATAGTAGGCCTCGGTGTCGTTGCGCGGCACACTACCCCTTATGCTGGTCTGCGAGGTCGCCCCTAGTTAGTCCAGTAAAATCGACCTGTGCAGTGCAAAATGTCCGACAGTTTTGAATTATGCGCCATGTACAGCAAATTTACTTACCTTTAAAAATGAACTATACAATTTTTGCTCTGAACACCTACATTTAGGAAATTGATCAAAATTCTACTAAATATCAAAGCTTAAGCAACTTTTAGTTAAAAACATGATTGTTCGCTACGTAAACTATACGGCTGAATTTGGGCTACAAATTATAGCAGATTTGCTCTACATAAAATTTGGAATGAATTATGGTTTTGGTCAGACCAGCTGTTGAGGAAATATTTTGAAGAAACAGAAAAGGTCAAATATGTTGAAGTTTTTCCAATGCCAAGGGGCACGCCGTGGCACCCTAAGGTCGTAAACTTGGATGTTACATTACCCGACCTTTTGCATACCAAAATGTACAATTTTACTGGGCTATAGTAGCTATACGAGGGTCACTGACAGCACAGCACAATATGTGCAGCAGCCACATGTGTTTCCTTTCATGACGGAGCTCCAAAAGTTATTTTCCAGCGGGATAATGCTCGGTCGCACAGAACAAGGTACCACAGGAATGCGTACATAATATTACCACACTTCCATGGCCTGCCAGATCGCCAGATTTATCGCCTGTCGAACTACTACTACTACTTGAGGCGCCTTCTCCTAGCGGAGGTTGGCGGTCCATATAGCCAGCTCCGGACGTGATGTTGCAGCATGGAAAGCATCTTCTTAAGTGCAGTTGTGCCATCTTAGGATGTCCTTCAGCCATGAATTCCTCCTCCTGCCAACAGACCTTTTTCCCTGTATATTACCTTCAATGATGAGTTGTCATAGCTGGTACTTCCCGCCTCTCATAATGTGCCCTAGATATTGTTTTTTTTTTTTTTTTTTTTTTTTTTTTACAGTAAGTAATAGTTCTTTTTGTTTCTTCAGGCGATGAACGACTTCGTCATTTGAAATTTTCAGCACCCATTCGGAGTAGGCGGCGATATAGATACATTCAAAAGCATCAATTCTTTTTTCTAGATTTTGGTCAAGGGTCCAGCTTTCACATCCAAAGAGAAACATTGAGAACACACAGCACCGAATCATTCGCATTGCACAATTAGATCCGATTTTGTAAATAGCTGTTTCATTCTAAAAAATTATCCCCTGGCCTGCTCTATTCTAGATTTTATCTCTCTTGGAATCACATTCCTCATCTAGCACAGTACCCAAGTATTTTGTCACGGGTGTAGAATGTATTGGAAGTGGAAGGTGTTTATTGAAAACTTTATTTGTAAACCTTCCGTAGTACTTACTGTATGATCTGAAGTGGGGTGATATGTTTTACTTGTATTCCATGTAACGACCTAACCTGTACAGTGTAATATTTTGGTAAGATATGGTATTTGTAAATAGTAGATTTCATTTCTATATTTACTGGAACTGTCCAGAAAGTTGTCACATGAATTTTTTAACAGGGTGTGTTGCCTTTTGTTGGTTATGTATTCTAGAAAGTATTTTAACATCGCGACTGAAGTAGGAGTTGCGATTGGTGAATCTGGATGGCGATAGGCGGGCTCACGCGTTCTGATTGGCTACTCCAAGGCCAGGGTTTACCTTTTAAAGAGAGCGAGGCAGCATTTCGTGGTCTGTGAGCGGTCTGTCTATCCTCTATCACTTGACGGTCAGAAGTTTTGACGTCGTCAGCGACGCCTCGCTACCGGGATGGGCCACCTTGGGGTAAGCACTCTTGATTTCCGTTCCACCTTAAATTTCCTTTAATGTTCGCTTGCTTTTTCATGTAGGAGTTTGCCCTAACCTCACCTAGATTCGCCACTCAATTATTTCTGATGCCTCAACTTTTCAGCTGGGCTTGCCTGTTTGTTTTCGAGGCATTCCCCGTTCCTTGTTTCGCTAAACATGTAAATTGTAGTTTTGTATATTTACCTTGGGGTTTTGCCTCTACTAGTTCCGTGTTACTTGATGTACGCCAGAGTTTTTGAAAAGCACGTTTACCTTCACTGTAAATTGTAATAGCGTATTACGTTTCTTCTTACCTACTAAATTTCATTGTACAACTGGTTTTGTAACTAGATGTATAGTTTGTTTGAATTTTGAATTTACAGGAAGCTATTGTCAAGGAAAGTGTATTAATAATTGGTGTGTCTCAGCAGAACATGTAAGTTGTATTTTACTATAATTATGTGTCGGTACCTTCCGCATGGCTGAATTTGTTCGGAATTCATATGTAAAGTCCTTTGGTAAATAATATTTTTGAAATTAAGGAACAGGGTTGATTATTTCGGAAACTGCAACCTAAGCCATCTCCGTTCCCTAGGTAGGTTCCCAGCTCCTTCCCACCTTCCTGGTTTATTGTCACCTAGTTGGCGCTACTGATATTTACTAATGTTATCGGCGGAGCTCCGCGTAGTTTCAGCCGATGTTTCACTATGTGTGTAGTGGTTTTTGGTACCGTGTAATTGCACTTACTTTCCTCCCCTTACCGTGTTTAGTGTTTTGTTTAGTGTAACCGCTGTAGTAACGGTTACATATTTGAAGGAGGATACGTGCTCAATCTTACTGCCTTTTATTGACAGGGTTGCTTGAATTTTTCTTTTAGAGTAGACTGTAACTTTGGTCTTGGAAGCGTTGACAAACAGGCCAAACTCTTCATTGCGCTGGACTAATTTGTCTATCATGCGTTGGAGCGCAGGTAATTAATTTGCTATGACAATATCATCTGCGTACCTGATATTGTTAATTGCCTGTCCATTTATAACTATCCCGCTGTTTTCTTCCAACAACACTTCCCTAAATATTGCTTCAGAATAAATGTTGAATAAGAGGTGATAGCACACACCCTGACGAACAACTTTTCTGATTGTAGTCGCTTCTGACGTTCTTTGGTCGATTTTGACATCTGCGGTTTGATTCCAGTACAGTACGCTGATAATGCGTAAATCGCATTGGTCAATACCAGTCGATCTTAATATATCTAACCATCTGTTCATGTTTCACACAGTCGAAGGCGTTTTTGTAGTCAATGAAATGAGTATATACATCGACATCACTGATGACACAATAACGCCAACTCCATACCTGTGGTTAACATAATTTCCCCCTGAAAAGTACAAGGATCCTTCCTTCATAATCCAGGCCATTTTACTTCACTTAACCCAAGAATGTCAATTTTTAGCCTGTATCTTTACGCTTCCACGTTTGCAAGCTTCCCGGTCATATATAAGCTGCGTACATTCCATGTAGCAATTCGAACTTTGTCATTCACTTTGATTTTCCAAAACTGTCGGGCTTTCTAGTCATAGCAGCGTTCAAAACATTCCCCCCTGGAGATCCGAATGGGGGAATAGAAACTCCGGATAATAATTTTACATTAAACAGAGCCATGCCATATGAACTCGAAGAGATATCCTTTAGGATATTTAATGCAGTGGTTTCCCGTTGCCTTTCGCATCCTAATGCCGTTGATAAGTTGTAGGTTCATCCGCCTTTTGGGACCATTTCCTCCCCCAAGGACAATAGAGTGTCCTAACCTCTATCCGCTCATCCACCCTCTAGGAGACTGTTGGCACTTGGTGGAGGATATCTTCTTATACCGGAAGATACTTGGTCGTTTTCACACTACCCTATACAATTTCCTTCTCGTTCTCTTGCCCTTGGTATCATTTAGGTAACACAAGCTCAATTTTCTTACTTAATATCCCAATTCAGTTTTTCTTGCTAAGACTGAATAGAGCAACAGTATATTCTAAATAATTCGAGAAGCCCATAGCTTAATTTTAAAGATATTCATAGTTATTCTGAGAGCATATATTGGCAATGAATAACTTCAAACTTATCAACTTACATTCACAGATGTAAGATTTTTGACTAAATATTTTAAAGAGCATACATACATACATACATACATACATACATACATACATAATCATTATAGACTGTTATGCCTTTCAGCGTTCAGTCTGCAAGCCTCTGAATTTACTAAACGTCGCCACAATCCTCGATTTGAAACTAGTGTTGTTGCCTCATTTAGTTCTATACCTCTTATCTTTAAATCGTTAAGAACCGAGTCTAACCATCGTCGCCTTGAGCTACCTCTACTTCTCTTACCCTCCATAGCAGAGTCCATTATTCTCCTAGGTAACCTATCCTCCTCCATTCGTCTCACATGACCCCACCACCGAAGCCGGGTTATGCGTACAGCTTCATCCATAGAGTTCATTCCTAAATTAGCCTTTATCACCTCATTGTTCCCACCTGTTTGTACCAGCAATCATTCTTGCTACTTTCATGTCTGTTACTTCTAACTTACGAATAAGATATCCTGAGTCCACCCAGCTTTCGCTCCCGTAAAGCAAAGTTGGTCTGAAAACAGACCGATGTAAAGATAGTTTCGTCTAGGAGCTGACTTCCTTCTTACAGAATACTGTTGATCGCAACTGCGAGCTCACTGCATTAGCTTTACTACAACTTGATTCAATCTCACTATATTACCATCCTGGGAGAACACACAACCTAAATACTTGAAATTATCGACCTGTTCTAGCTTTGTATCACCAATCTGACATTCAATTCTGTTGAATTTCTTACCTACTGACATCAATTTAGTCTTCGAGAGGCTAATTTTCATACCATACTCATTGCACCTATTTTCAAGTTACAAAATATTAGACTGCAGGCTTTCGGCACAATCTGCCATTAAGACCAAGTCGTCAGCATAGGCCAGACTGCTTACTACATTTCCACCTAACTGAATCCCTCCCTGCCATTTTATACTTTTCAGCAGATGTTCCATGTAAACTACGAACAGCAAAGGTGAAAGATAACAGCCTTGTCTAACCCCTGAAAGTACCCTGAACCAAGAACTCATTCTACCATCAATTCTCACTGAAGCCCAATTGTGAACATAAATACCTTTGATTGATGTTAATAATCTACCTTTAATTCCATAGTCCCTCAGTACAGTGAACATCTTTTCCCTCGGTACCCTGTCATATGCTTTCTCTAGATCTACGAAACATAAACACAACTGCCTATTCCTCTCGTAGCATTTTTCAGTTACCTGACGCATACTGAAAATCTGATCCTGACAGCCTCTCTGTGGTCTGAAACCACACTGGTTTCCATCCAACTTCCTCTCAACGACTGATCGCACCCTCCCTTCCAAGATGCCAGTGAATACTTGGCCTGGTATACTAATCAATGAGATACCTCGATAGTTGTTGCAATCCTTCCTGTTCCCTTGCTTATAGATAGGTGCAATTACTGCTTTTGTCCAATCGGAAGGTACCTTACCAACACTCCATGCTAATCTTACTACTCGATGAAGCCATTTCATCCCTGCCTTCCCACTATACTTCACCATTTCAGGTCTAATTTCATCTATTACTGCTGCTTTATGACAATGGAGTTTATTGACCATCCTTTCCACTTCCTCAAGCGTAATTTCACGAACATCATTTTTCTCCTCCTCATGAGCTTGGCTGTTCGCAACACCACCATGATGATTTCCTTTTACATTGAGAAGATGTTCAAAATATTCCCTCCACCTCTCCAGTGATTCCCTGGGATCTATGAGTTCACCTGAATTACTCAAAACACTGTTCATTTCCTTTTCCCCCCTCCCTTCCTAAGATTTTTATTACTGTCCAGAAAGGTTTCCCTGCTGCTTGACCCAGCCTTTCCAGGTTATTACCAAAATCTTCCCACGACTTCTTTTTGGATTCAACAACTATTTGTTTCGCTCTGTTTCTTTCATTTACGTACCAAGACCTGTCTGCCTCGGCCCTTGTTTGGAGCCATTTCTGATAAGCCTTCTTTTTACGTTTACAAGGTGCTCTCACTTCATCATTCCACCAAGATGTTTGCCTTTTCCCATCTTTACACACAGTTGTTCCTAGGCATTCCCTTGCTGTTTCTACTACAGCATCCCTGTATGCCACCCATTCACTTTCTATATCCTCAACCTGCTTACTGTCTACTATTCGAAACTTATCATATCCATGTACTTCTGTCTAATTTCCTCGTCCTGGAGATTTTCTACCCTTATTCGTTTGCAGACAGATTTCACTTTCTCTACCCTAGGCCTAACTATACTTAGTTCACTACAGATCAGATAGTGGTCTGTATCATGGAAAAATCCCCGAAAAACTCGTACATTCCTAACAGATTTTTCTGAATTCGAAGTCGGTTAAGATATAGTCTATTATGGATCTGGTACCCCTAGCCTCCCATGTGTAGCGCGAGCCTTATGCTTGAAGAATGTATTCGTAACTGCTAAACCCACACTAGCACAGAAGTCCAGCAAACGCTTTCCATTCCCATTAGCTTCCATATCTTCCCCACATTTACCAATCACCCTTTCGTATCCTTCAGTTCTATTCCCAACTCTCACATTGAAATCGCCCATTAGCACTATTTTATTCTTGATGTTGACCCTGACCACGATGTCACTCAATGCTTCATAAAACTTTCAACTTCATCCTCATCTGCACCCTCACATGGTGAATACACGGAGACAATTCTGGTCCTAATGCCTCAAATTGACAAATCTACCCACATCATTCGCTCATTTACGTGCCTAACAGAAACTATGTTGCGTGCAATGGTATTCCTGATAAAGAGCCCTAGCCTACTCCAGATTCTGCCCTTCCCTTTCTAACAACCGTCAAGTACACTTTATAATCTCTCTCTTCCTCGTTATCTCCCCTTAGCCGAATATCACTTACTCCTAGCACATCCATCCTCTTTGCAGACTCAGCCAGTTCTACTTTCTTTCTTCCATAAGACCCATTAATATTAATAGCTCCCATCGAATTCCATTTCGTTCGCCAAGTTGTTTCCAAGGAGTTCCTCGCCTGTCAAATAGGAGTGGGACTCCGTTATTCCCATAGGTTTGAGGCTTGGTTAAAATGTTCTGAGCTCGGTAAATTCATGAAGCAGGATGGTACCCTACTTGCACATAGTCCAAGTGAGGATCTCTCCTCCAACGGGTTATGGACCACCGGTAAATTGTATAGTCCTAGCCGTCTGAGCACAAGGTGGGCCACGACTCAGAATATGTCCCATTCCATAGCAACTGATATCCCGACTCTCAGGACCACTTACTAGGCCACTCAGCCGTTGCCCATGGTTCACGATCTAGGATGTGAGTACAGTAACCCATACCACGAACCACACCATTTTAAAGAACAAGTGGTGAAAACGCCATCACAAAAAAAACTGAGTTGATTTTCTACCTTGTTACACTACAAAACCAAGTCAAGAGTGTATGCCGTAGCTTCTTTTAGGTCACAGAATATGTTAAAGGTGCACATGATAGTTAATTTAGTAGCCAGTCAAACGTTCACAGACTTTACAACCTGCTTCACAAAAACACTAATGTTAATAACATAACCTTCACTTGCATAAATTCCAAACTAATCGTATTTTCCACAATCATAAATAAGGCTATTTTCTCTTTAGTGAACCAGGACTCCCTAATGTTTCAGATGTAGTTTACTTATGTCCACCGCCATCTTAAATTTCCTCTTGTTTATTCTATTGACTTACAACCTCTTTGCTAATTCTGATCTAAGAAGTGAGCTAACTTGCCCCATAGTAGCTTTGGACCTATGAAAAAGAAAAAGAAAATGGCTGTCTTCAGCAGCCTATGGGTTTACAAGATCTAGAGAACCAGTTACAGCAAATACGGACAGTTATGCTGCAGAACAGCATACGATACCAGTAAGTCTCGTTGCCCGCTCGTATCACAAGGTAGGTGGAATTCACGGAGTACCGTAGCGCCACTTAAACCGTTCAGTTTTATACAATAAATTATCCTTTTGCTCTGATATCATTACCACTTACAGTACTTACATCAACATTACTATCGCCCACATTAAGCTTGATGCGATTCCGACAACTCTTCGATGTGCATTTTACAAATGAGTATATTGCACACTGTACATGCTATTGTCACAACAGCGCAGGCTGACCCAAGTAGCCGCATACAGACGAGCTTTTGTTTGTCGCAAACAGTAATGCAGCCACAGCCAAACCCTCCAGTCTCGTGCCAGTGGCTTGCTTGTTGCATAATGTCGCACCAGCGTGATGACTCAGAGACGGAGAAGCGGTAGTGGTTGTGGCCTTTATTAGGGCATAGCTGTGAAAATGGGACTGCCGACGGCGGGATTCGAACACACCATCTCTCGAATGCAAGCTGAAAGCTGCGTGACTCCAACCGCGCAGCCATCTCCCTTGGTACCAATATATTTACCGGTACGCAGGAAACTCCTACAGGGCAAAATTTCAACATCTCATAAAACCCAAAAATAGGAGTTAAGAGGGACGTTATTGGGTCACTTAAAAAACTGTAGAGTATATATGTTTTAGCTCTGTATGATAACTATTCCAGAAATAATAATAATAATAATAATAATAATAATAATAATAATAATAATAATTATAATAATTGTACCGAGTGGTACACCTCCACGTCGCTAATTCAAACTTTGCGCCAGTTGAAACTCCCCTACTGGAGGAAGTCTGAACTTTATCTAATGTGTTAATTTTCAAGTTTCTCAGAAGATGTCACTACTTGGAAATTTTGAAGTTTATGAACTGGGTCGTTTTCGATGTATTTTTGTTTTGCCTGTAGTAAGAAGTGTGAACATTCTCTTCTAGAGGACACTACTGAAGAACTACAATGGTGCACCCTAGTGCGAAGTGAAAGAACTGTTTTTTTGGAGAAATTTTTATTTCAAAAGTTTGTTCCTTGTTAAATTTCTTTCGGTTATTGTTTAAGTTGGCTGTATAACCCTTTCTTTCCCCTTGTTTTGAATTTAGCCAATCCCGAATTTCTTTAATTTATGACCAATCAGGTGTATCTTCCTAAAAGGGGATATGTTGCTTAACCCTAGCCAATAAAGTTCTTGTGGGAGGGGGTTCTCATTCCTGAAACGCCTCGAACTTTCCGCGAGAGTATATAAACTGCTGATTTTCGGGTCTCCGCGCCACTTCAGTAACATCTTTCAGTGTGTAAAGTACGTAGCAGGGGGCGGGAAGCGCCTCTTTCTTCGGGCAGCAGTTCATCCACAAGGTAATGGCCGTTTAATAACTTCTTTTCTTGTTAGCTCAGCAGTTTAACTCTCGGGGCAGGTCCGAAGTCTTTTCCATGTAACTTTCTTTTAAAAATGTAAAGACACTCAGGTGTCAATTCTTTCTGTTTTAACTACATATTGGGATAGAGAGTGCTTAACCCTCTCGAGCTCCCACTCATATTGCATTGAGGTGAACTTATTTTTCACAACCGTTTTTTCCTTAACGTAATGTAAATTGTTTCCTTTTAAAAGTCACCTCTTTAGTATGGGATTAGCCCTTGCAGTAACGGCCTAGTGCCAAGTAGGTTTTATATAAAATGTATTAGGAGCGCAGCTTCGCCTCCTCTCAAATTGGTATTTTAGAGGCCAGTTAATTAACCTGTTTCTTTACTTAATAGGCCTCAGTAGGTTGGGTATTTTTACCCCTGTCCTTGGAGGACAGCTTTAACGTGGAGTTTGGTGTGGCCTTTGATAGGCTTAAATTTTGAGAGCGCGTTGCTCTTTCTTGAAAATTTTGATTTCTGTGTGCCTCGAGGAGGCTTTACTGTGTAATTAGGAGCAAGAGCTCCTGGGCATTATTGGGGTCTTCTGCCCCGTTGTTGACTCTTGTATATCGTAATGTTGGGCTTATAGCTCAAGAATTGTGTGTCTGGCTCTCGGAGCCCAAATCTTGTAACACTGTAACTGCACACTTGCTACTCTGTACCTGCCATGCTTGTTATTTCTTGATTTTGAAAAGAAAATATAACCTTGTTAAATTTTATCTTAACTTTAATTTCGTACTTTGAGGCCCGTTCACCCCCGCACCTTCTTTCACCTCTGCTGTTCCACAGATACCTCGGAACAATAATAATAATAATAATAATAATAATAATAATAATAATAATAATGTGTTTCACGGTTGGTCCAACCGTTCGTTTTTAGGTACAACAGTAATAAAAATCATAGCTTCACTGAAAGATTAAATTTGCTTTCTTGTACCAATGATTAGCGACAAGAAGTAGCTAGAATTATTAATGGTACTAGCATATGACAATAATAAACATAAGATACGTCTGAACTGACTGTAAACAAACCTCGCGAACGGCATTGGCCTACCAAGCGACCACTGCTCAGATTACGCATTTTAATACCGGGGTCTCTATCTCACTGTCAGATAGCTCCTCACTGTTCTCACGTAGGCTGAGGATCTCGAATCAGACCTCACACAGGCCGAGTATCGTACCCAGGGAGACTCGCTACCCCAACACCACGAATAGAGTAACACACAAAACATTGCCTCCTTGTAATTTGCTCAGAAAGTATTAATGAACTACAATGTGAGAATAACAATAGTATTCATAATAAAACACATTTGTTACACCACAAACTGCACAAGCTATCACACATGGTCGTTGAAAATCTATACGATCTTTTATTTTTCCTCGACGTCATTCAAGAGTCACGATGCCGCAAATGGTGTTAACTACAATCAGAGTAGGGATGTAATTGAGTAAAAGAATTGGTTGCAACGAATATTTTCATTGTCATTTTTACTTGTAATCGTTAATTTTTACAAATGTAATTAAAGAGCTTGGGTTAGAGGAACAAGAACACCTTTTCGATAAACGTACTCATTTACTTTCGGCTTCCAAAATCAGAGTCATGCTTAGAAACGGTGAATTCAAGAGATGGCGTTAATTACCTCACAAAGGAAAATGTCAATATAAACCAGCAAATAACTGCGTTAGAAATCACAGGCTACTGGTTTATCAGTCAGAGAATGGCGTGAGGAAATAAAAATGACTGCTAATGTGTGGGCTGTTCCATCTCTTCCTGGCAGGTCCCAGAAGGAAAACCTCTGTCGGCATTGCCGAAGAGGGACAGAAGCGCTTCCTCATGTTTTGTGATCTTGCCCTCATAGAGATGCTGCGGAACGCCGGTCCCTTATAGCAAATTCCCTCAGAAAGAAACGTTACAGGGTCGCCGAAGGGGTATCCGGACTTGCCGATAACGGTAACAGTAGAATTGACATCATAGCCTACAAGAAATCAGAGGGTGTGGGATATAAAACAGACCCCACAGTTCGTTTTGAAATCTCCACAGACCAGCCAGAAAACGTTGATAGAGAAAAGAAGCTTATCTATGAACCGACCATAATTTATTATAAATGTAAATTTGGACTGAAGGACATTAAAGTGATACGATTAATGATAGGAGCTCGAGGAACTATTCCTAGATTCATTGTGAATCTTTGGAAGCTGTTTGATTTAGAGGTTATGTAACTTCAAACTATGTCTTTTTTAGATTTAGGAGGTTCAATTTCATTACTGAGAAATCATCAATTTAAAAACATTATGAGAATAATATAATGAACAAAATTATTGTAAATCAAAATTATAATTTCATTTGTTCGTTATGCTTTGTCCATTGTGGCAACCTTCGACTGAGGGAAGTTTTGTAAATAAAATAAAATTACTCCTAGTTTACTTCTTGAAATAAAATTGTACAATCTAGTAATTGTCATATGTCGATGTACAACCCATGGAATCAGAAGTTCTACTACAGCATCACCAGTACTTGCAAGGATATAACAGGCAATACCGTTTCAGATGTCCTTACACACGTATTCCTCTGTAGGACGTCTTTTCAGTAAATGCGAAGATGTACTTTCCCCCAAAGAGGTCGAGACTTAGCGTTGAGAACTTTCAAGAATTTACGACTTTTCTTGCAAACACCACTTAAGTCATTTTTATCACATTGTTTTTGTGTTAAAAATTCTTGTTAGAATGACATGATCGCGGGTTTTCATGTGTAAATTGGGCGTAACAAATGCTTTTTGCACAGTTTTATACAGGAGCACGAACACGTCATTGTAACAAGAATCTTTAACACAAAAGCAGAAGAGTGTAAAAATGACAAGTGGTATTAACAAGAAAGTCCCTCAATTATTTTTCAAAGTAAATTGCAAATTATTTGAAATGCTTAAAGTCACAAACTAAAATAAAAATGACGAGCAATTTCCAAGGTACCACGTTCAGAATCACTTTTGTATCATTCCAGGTCCATGCGAGTGAAAACATCCGTAATTTCTTTAAGACTGGCGTTCTCTGAAGTAATTTTACTGATTACATGTTGATAAAATTGACCGAGCGAGTTGGCCGTACAGTTAGGGGCGCGCATTCGGGAGATAGTAGGTTCGACCCCCACTGTCAGCAGTGGTACTAATCACAAGTAGTCTCGTGGTTCTAATTCAATCATTCCTTGGTCGCTTCTCACGGCGGACAGGGGATACCGTGGGTGTATTCTTCGTCTGCGTCCCCCACTCAAGGGGATTTTCCGTTTCCACTACCAGCCTTTCCTTGAACAGCGACCCTGAATACCTACCTCTGTTTGTGCGACGTTAAAGATCTCTATACATCCTAGAACTTAAACAGGTACCATCCTGACATATTCCATTGGAATGAACACAAAAAAGAAATCAAAGCAGTCCAAGTTGAGATTTGTACCTCGTATCTTTAAATGGCGAAGCTTTCACAATCCAGCTGTGAAACTGACTGAACAGCTCGATAACAAACATGGTTATATCATTTAATCCAGCAACAATGTTCCCCTCATTCGTACAAACTCAATATTACAGTCTGCCTTGTCTGCTTTATCATAAACAGGACATACTTGATCATTAACTTCGCGTGGAGAGGAATATGCTGAGTGAGTGCATTTGGGGTTCGAGTTAGGGTAGGTAGCACGGAACTTCAAATGAGAATTAGAACGTGCCAACAGCCAACAACATAGTTGGAAAAGCTCAAGGGAAAATAACTGACTTCTTACATCCCAGTCCTATCGTTCGTTCGTTCCTTTGATACACACGTAACTTTCTTGGCTAATCTAAGTTAAAGACAACATGTTCAAGTTAAAATCTAAAGCAACTTCAGTCATCTTCGAACAGAGCTATTACATGAATACAACTGACCTTCGTAATGAAGTTCAAAATTCAGCACCGAAAATTTGTTAATTTGAGTTCTGTATACAAGTTTCAGAAACAAGTCACTTCTATTTATTTTTCTTGGAACAGTACGAATCTGAAAATAATGACAACCTGTTGCCTTTTCTCTTTCTATACAAAGACTGAGCAACATTAAGACACTTTCTTGTGAGAATATGGTAAGAACAATAACCACACCGACAAAATCGTGTTGGAAAGGCACGTTTGCATATTGAAGCCTGAGAAACACTGAATGCCACCAATTTCATTCATAACACTCTGTATTACCTGTCAACCACACCTCTCACTCGAATACATCTGAAAATACGAAAACTACTAGTACGCACAGCAACCACGTAACTATCGACAAGGAAGGGCGGGCTGGGCGAGGTCAGCGCCTGCGTCGTACGCTGAAAACAATTCCTGACAAATTAGAAAGCACGTATCCTCATCGCAAATCCCAAGTCCCGTCCATTCTCTCTAAAATACTCGTCTAAAAGTCAGAAAGCCGAGCTGAGTGGCTCAGACTGATTAAATCCGGACTCAGTCCCATGGTACTTGAAGGTGCTCAAATAGCCTCGTATCGGTATACTTTCTGCTGGCACGTGAAATGACTCCCACGGGACAAAATTCCGGCACCTCAGTCTCCGAAAACCTTAAACGTGGTTAGTGGGACGCAAAACAAATATTTGCCGCTCGGCCCAGCAATATCAAGAGATCCTCAAATTAAACGCAAATAATTTTAATTAAATTTAATTAATTTTAATTAATTAATTTTAATTAAAAGTATTATTTTACACCATTGCCCTTCCTTTCTTAAATAGGATCTTGAAATTTGACACAGATGTTTCATTTACCTATTAAGGCATTTTTAATATGTTGAAAAATCATGCAAGATCTGCCACTTCGGCTTTCACTTCAACAAAAAATTTAGAAAGCGTCACTATTTGTATGATGCGAAAACAGCGATTCATAAGTAATAAACTAAAATAAAAATAAAGTAAATTCTTCTCAAACAGGTGAAAACATAAAAACTGGTATTCTCGTTCATTTCCACTGTATCAACAATGAAGCGAATTTCAACCAATATTGGCTTCTTTTTAACGCAGACTCCCATATTCATACTCTCCGCCAGCCCCGTGGCCTAAGGGTAGCGAGCATAGATCAGAGATTTTTACCTGGATCCGAGGTCCACTCAGACTACTGTATATGGGAACAAGTGACAGCATTGAACGAGCTCACCACGTGGCTGTAGTGGCATGTGGTTTATATTTGTATATAATTACAGTAACATTTCGAACAGTTAAAAACAAGTGTCGCGTATTTTTTACATCATTCCGTATATATTGGCAAAATTTTAGAAATATGAAGGGAGTGAACGGTTTATATTTGTGGTAATCAACTGTAATCCTGTACCGAATTTCCTAAGTCGGAGGTAGTTAGGAACAGAAGAATAGTCATGTCATTATAAAATAAGTTATTCAGAATGTTAATCTGACAGAACGTATAGGCTCCAAGTCACCCCGTCCCCCTTAATAAAATATGCTGTGTAATTATAAGAACTCAATGTTTCACAATACCTACTGTAAATTAAAATCACGGCAATGGCGACATCATTGATTCGACATGGAAATGACCCTACAAACTTCTACAAAGTTTCGGTACGTAATAATCTGAACATTCGTTAACACTTCCATATTCACGCCATGTGTATCATCCGCAAAAGCCTACCAAGAGAAATATATCCGGTATTAAATCATGTTACATAACCTCCTTCCGTCTCTTTCGCTACACTAGTACAGTTTATTTCCTCCACTGTATTCGCAATATTCTTGAGTGACGACATTCAACACCAACTGCATTCTGATTCGACGATTTTAAGTCCCTCAGAAGTCCACAAAACAATACTCCCATCTCTCTGCTCGACGGTGGCAGCAAGGTCTACCAGCATGATCTAAAGGTTACTGTTATAACTTCCTATACCACTGACCGAGTTTACTTACAGGACTGAAGTATTGCTTTCAGACTCCGTATCTACTGAGATCATGATGCTTGTTTAAACGGACCTAACATCTAGGTCATCGGCCCCTAATGGCACAAGATGAACCGACATGGAATTAAAATTTACCCACTGCCTAGAATTTAAAGATGAAGAAAATGGTATTGAATTTTAAATAAACCGCGCATCTAATTGGCAATGTCTCATTTTCTTATAAAATTATTTGAAAATAAATTAAAATGTATTAACAAGGAATAAGGCATTGCCCTTGAAATTATATAATACTGTATATTTCATCAAATGAACAGTTTTAAAAATCACATTAAAATACACAAAGACAAACTAAAAGAGAGTCAATAGAATAAAAAAGTATTAATAAAATAACAGAACAGACTTGACTTTCAAACAGCAAAAAAACAGGCCAATATCCCTCATAAAACGGATGACGAAGTCTGCCGACTGCCGGAACGAGGGAGATGTTACAGATCGGCCAGGCCCGCGCTAACTACCTCGGTCATATGTGAAGACGTTCATCAGATGATTCCAACTCCCGACAACAGAACTCACCCATCTGAATCGTTGTGGAATATGCTGAAACGTTAGCAAGTATAGGTGGTTCATTTTTTCAACTAAAGCCTCGTTAAAATCTCAAGTTTGCATCGAATCCACGGTGATTCAATATCGTCGTGGCACAAATGGCAGATATTACCATCTTCCTTCACATTTTCAGAGCTCCCATTTATCTTTTCCGACTCCGAGGCTAACCGGTTTGGTCAGAGTGGTCCCGGGTTCGATTTTCCGCCGAGTCGGGGATTTTAACCTTCATAGGTTAATTCCCCTGGCCCATGTGCTCGCTATGTTCAACATCAGATTTCATCCTAAGTACAACCCCATTCTCAGACGTGCAGGTCGCCCATGGCCAGAAACCCGAAATACTCGGTCAGATTTCTCCGGAGACCACACATCAATATCGAGAACCGATTAAGACTTGTCCCACAAAGTCTTCTTTTTAATGAAGTGCTTATTTTGAAAAACCTGTAACAGATCGCTCACTTTGAATGACATTTCTAGAACTCTTACACAGCTCACTGCCTTTCTGAAAACACTTTTTTCCCCACAGAAGACGCAGAATAAAGAAATACAGTACTGAATAGCACTGTATTTCTGTGTTGGTATTCTAAGAAACTCTTTCTTTTGCTAGTAATTTAACGTCGCACTAACACATCGAAGGTTTCCGGCGACAGAAGGATCGAAAAGAGCTGGGATTGGCAAGGTAGCGTCCGTCATCTTGAAAATGGGAAACTACGGAAAACCATCTAGCTAGGATTGGCAAGGTAGCGTCCGTCATCTTGAAAATGGGAAACCACGGAAAACCATCTTTAGGGTTGCCAACGTTGGGATTCGAACCCACCTCTCCCTAATGCAAGCTCACATCTACACGACCCTAACCTCACGGCCAACTCGCTGGATATAATACTTTTTAATAATACTGGATAGTTCGGAGTAAATGTCTTTGGCCCTCGGGTTTGATTCTCGGCCGGGTGTAGATACACTGAAGAAAATGGAAATTGCAACACACAGAAAGAGTGGTGCTACATTGCTGTAATTGAACATGCAGGACGAGTGTTCGGTTGTGCTTCGATGATTACACTTTCAGGTCCCTCTGACCGCAAGTTTGGACAACAATCGATACAGGATGTGCCCACCACGAGCTGCAATACATTGATGAATTCGTCGAGGCATGGAGTCAGTAAGGCCCTGGATCGCTTTCTGAGAAATTGTGGCCCATGCTTGCTGCACTGCACGGGTCAGTTGTTCCAGAGTTGTGGGTGGATGAAGACGGTTGGCCAGTTGTCTAGCCATAATGTCCCACACATGCTCAATACGACTGAGGTCCGCGGATCTGGCGGGCCATTCTAAGGTTGTGATGTCGTGGAGAGCTTCTCTGGAGATGCGTGCAGTGTGAACCCGGGCATTGTCCTGCTGAAACATCCCATTAGCAATGTTCGCCATCATAGGGAGAACCACTGGATTGAGTATCCTATCAACGTACTGTCGAGCAGTCATAGTGGCCTCAACAAGCACTAATTGTGATTTCACATTAAAGCCAATAGTCCCCCCAGACCATAATGCTTGGTGTTGGCCCTGTGTGCCTCTCGACAATAAGATCTGAGCGGCCCCTTTCCCCGGTACGTCGGCGAACACGATTTCGGCGATCACTGCGGGCAAGACAGAAGCGCGATTCATCACTAAAGACGACCCTATGCCATTCGTCGACCCACGTCGATCTTTCTCGACACCAGGCCAGCCTTCCACGTCGCTGTTGTGGGATCAATGGAACACCTTCTGCAGGGACACGGGCTCGTTAGCCAGCTGCACGCAGGCGATTACCAACTGTTTGTTGTGTAACGTGCGGTGCCACAGCTGCTCGAATTTGCGCTGCTGTTGCATGGGGTTCCATCCGGGCCATCCAAACGATGCGCCGATCCTCTCTCACAGTTGTCTGTCGCGCTGGGCCTGTGCCAGGTCTACGAGTGTGGGTACCCTTATTTGACCACTGCTGCCATACACGTTGTACCGTAGATGCCTGTCGGCCAACACGTGCAGCGACATTCCTCAGCGATAATCCAGCCTCACACAGCCCAATTATCCGAGCCCTCTCGAATAGCGACAGTTGTTGATAGCGTGCTCTTCTCTGTCGTCGAGGCATGTTTGACGGGGAACACTTCACTGCACAGACTGCAAGTCAACTACGCTACACCAGAGTACGTATACTGGAGTTGATTCCTCCGCGACCAATCACGTGGGGAGACCTGTAGCAACAATCCAATGGGTCTGAAACTTTGATCGTTTACATACCTACATGGTATCGTTCCGTATCTTGGAAATCAATACAAACGACCAATGCCTTCATGGTGTTGCAATTTCCATTTTCTTAAGTGTATTTTAATCAATCAATCAATCAATCAATCAAATCAATCACTACTGATCTGCATTTAGGGCAGTCGCCCAGGTGGCAGATTCTCTATCTGTTGGTTTCCTAGCCTTTTCTTAAATGATTGCAAAGAAATTGGAAATTTATTGAACATCTCCCTTGGTAAGTTATTCCAATCCCTAACTCCCCTACCTATAAACGAATATTTGCCCCAATTTGTCCTCCTGAATTCCAACTTTATCTTCATATTGTGATCTTTCCTACTTTAAAAGACACCATCCAAACCTATTCGTCTACTGATGTCCTCCCACGCCATCTCTCCACTGAGAGCTCGGAACATACCACTTAGTCGAGCAGCTCGTGTCCTTTCTCCCAAGTCTTCCCAGCCCAAACTTTGCAACATTTTTGTAACGCTACTCTTTTGTCGGAAATCGCCCAGAACAAATCGAGCTGCTTTTCTTTGGATTTTTTCCAGTTCCTGAATCAAGTAATCCTGGTAAGGGTCCCATACACTGGAACCATACTCAAGTTGAGGTCTCACCAGAGACAAATATGCTCTCTCCTTTACATCCTTACTACAACCCCTAAATACTCTCATAACCATGTGCAGAGATCTGTACCCTTTATTTACAATCCCATTTATGTGATTACCCCAATGAAGATCTTTCCTTATATTTATACCTAGGTATTTACAACGATCCCCAAAGGGAACTTTCACCCCATCAACGCAGTAACCCGTTTATCATCATACCATTGCCTACTGTCCATCTCACATTATCGAGGTCATTTTGCAGTTGCTCACAATCTTGTAACTTATTTATTACTCTGTACAGAATAACATCATTGGCTCGGGGACTGGGTGTTTGTGTTGTCCCGAACATTCATGTAACTCTCACAACACTACTACTTTTTCATTCCTTTTCTGAAGGGGACGGGGAGCCTCCTAGACGCCCAGGGATGGTGACGGGGGTGGCAGGAACTGTCTCGGCATTCGCCTTAGTGCAGGAGAATGGAAAAACCATTCTCAGGACAGCAGACGGTGGGTACCAGCCCCTCTCCGTCTCCCGAATGCAGAGGCCTAGAGCCGCGGACACCCCTCCTCTGCTCGGTTGGTCGGTCGGACGGCAGAGCTGTCGGACCACGGACCAGCCGAGACCACGTCTACTCTGTCACCGCCGTGTCTGCCTTACAAGGGCGAATCTGCGGCGGATGTGCGCAGAGAAATCGCCTCAACAATACTTAGTGGTTAAACCAAACCCTAACATACACGCGTTTATTAGGAACCTAAAAAGATGATGCAGGGATTCGTTTTCGACAGAACAGCGATCAACTTCGAGAGCGAAAGCAGATGAACAGGAAGCAACTATTAAAAACGCCAACCGTGCGGATTAGGGGTGGGCACTATGTCCCTGTTTCGGCACACTGTGCCGGTGTACAGTTATGTTCCGCTGTTCCAGAACACCGAGTGTCAACTGTTCCGAAACATTCTCAAGCGAGCCGGAGACACTGACTCGCTGTCCCGTCAGAAGCGCCACTATGCACTGCCCTTCGCCTACTAGCTGAACTGTGCAGCGGGCGCACGGGGCGCGGGACTGTAACTGCGCAGTGTAGAGAGAACTTCGGGAGGCAACATTACACGCTCCGCGCCAGTGGGAACTGGGAATTTGCCTGTACGGAACGTGCTGTGTGGTGTGTGCCTGTGTGTAGTTATGGCCATGGTCCAGCATAAAGCTGCAAGGAACGTGAACGAACAGTCGGAACACTGAAATTCGCGCCCAATAACCACGTTTAAAGGCTGCTTTTAGGTTAAGAATTTTCCGGTCAATATAAAATACACATAACACGGTTACAATGGCAGTGCAGGTGTTTAAAAGTAACCAATTCAAGAATATTTTCACCAGTTGAATGTATTGGCCTGTATTGTGAGTAATTAGTGAGTAATTAATATCTCGAAAATTTTCCTCAACACTTTCTCGGGGATTGACGGTAAAAAATTAATTTGAACTTTAAGGAAACGTTTAAGCCCAAGAAAAATATATTTTTAATTTCAAAGCGACGACCCATAACTGGATGAATACATTGTTGTACTTTCGTGCTGTTATGCTCTCTGCAACTCCAAATTCCTTCCCTCTCAACTTCCATTTACTTTCTTCAGTATCTCGAAAATTTCCCGCAACACCTTCTCTCGAGGATTGACGTTAAAAATTAATTTGAACTTTAAGGAAACTTTTAAACCCAAGGAAAATATGGGTCATCGCTTTGGTATTAAAGATATAACTAGATGAAAAAATGTTGACACTCCAGCACAGGGCGGGACACAGCGGCCTTGGCACAGCACGTTCGGTTCAGGCACGGTTACTAGACTAGACGGTAGGGGTCATCAGTTGGGTGCGCAATAGCAAGCCACGCCTCCTGACGTCACAAGGCACCCTTGTTCGCTAAGCGAAGCAGAGTGCTATTAGTCTAGTGATGGTGTTTACCTTGTCAACAGTGTAAGAATTTAATTTTTCTGTGCTGTGCTGTGCTGTGCTGTGCCATAGTGTGTTGTGCTGTCGCCGGTTGCTCTAACCACGATAGACACCAGAAGGATTTATACATTAAATTTCATCGTTTTCCAAAGAACAGTGACATTAAATTAAAGGGGATTAATGCCTGTAAACGGGCTGACTCCTTTACTATTGAGAATGCTCGTGTATGCTCTGTACACTTCGACAATTCGGACTACAGAAGGGACTTGAAGGGTGAGTTGTTAAACCTTCCAATTAAACGTAATTTAAGGACTGACGCAGTACCACATTTAAATTTACCACTGAGTAGTAATAATTTAGCGAGTCAGTCCTGTCAAGATCGTGGAATAAGGGCACAAAAGCGAAATAATCGTAAGGAGATACGGCAAATTTTACAATCGCAGGCGTCAATTGAAGCAGAAAATATTAATAATGCAATCTTGAGGAAGGAATTAGATGACAGAAGTAAACATCAGTGTTTCTGTAATGAGAAAATTGCTGAACTGACTGCAGAACTGGAGTTAATTAGACTAGAAAATTGTGACTTAAAACAGCAAAATAAGGATCTTCAGGACCGTCTTAGTGCAGCTAATACCGAGATAATAAAATGAAAAAATAATGTTCAAGTTTTTGAGGGTACTTTTTCTAAAAGTCAACAGCAAGCTTTAGTAAAATGCAGATGCTCAAGTTTGTCATCTGAGGACATTGCTAAGGCGGTAACCTTACGGTCTATATCATATAAAGCATTGTGTTTTGTTAGAGACGTGATTAATTACCCTCTTCCTAGCGAAGTTACAATCAAACGACGGCTAAGACAGTTTTCTATATCTCCTGGATTCATTGAGTTGAGCATTAATATCTTAAAAACACAATCAAGTCTTTTTACAAATTTTGAAAGAGATGCTGTTCTCAGCTTTGATGAAATGAAGGTTAACAATGACTTGTGCTTTGCTCAAAATGAAGAAATGATTAGAGGACCTCATGATAATGTCCAAGTCATTGTAATCAGAAGTTTAGTTCAAAAGTGGATGCAACCTATCTACTAACACTTTTATACAGCGATGTCAAGAGAACTGTTAATAGAAGTAATTCATGTCGTAGAAAGCACCGGATTTAAAGTTACGGCAGTTGTATGTGACATGGGACCTTCAAATAGGAAATGTATGACAGATCTGAATATTTCGTGGCAAAAACCGTCGCTGGAAAACCCATCAAGTAAAGAACGTAACATATGTTTTTTTTGTGATGTGCCTTATGTACTTAAATTACTGCGGAATCACCTTCTTGATGAAGGATATAAACTGGAAAGTGGGCAATGTTTCACAAAAGAAGCATTTACAAAATTAATTGAAATGCAAAGTGAGGGCGAAGACCTACAATATGCTCACAAGCTTTCAATGAAGCATATGCTTGTGACTGGAACGGAGAGGCAAAATATACGGTAAGCCGCTGAAATGTTATCACTGACTGTGGGGAAAGCAATATGCCATAACTTCCCAGAGCTCAGCTATGTAGGAGAGACTGTAATCACGATTAATAATGGATTTGACGTCCTAAACTCCCGTGTCCACGTGTGTGGCACAAACAGCTTTAAAAGTGCCTATGGGAATTGTATAGAGCAACAAAATCATGCTCTTGACAAATTATTCGAATTAATTTTCACCATGAGAATAATTGGCAAAAACAAACTCCTTCCTTTTCAAGAAGGTTTTCTAATGTCTATAAGTAGCCTTCGTGGTCTATATAAGGACTTAAAATCAGAAGGCTATACTTACGTAATGGCGGCCAAATGTAACCAGGCCATAATTGAGAGCTACTTTTACCAGATCCGAGGACTTGGTCGCTTTTATGATCATCCTCTCCCTACCATTGTATCGCAGCGAATTAAATCATTGATTTTAAGCCGGAATGCAAGTGAAGTGATAAACAGCAAAAACTGTCCAGATGAAAAAAAAAAATGTCCAATCTCTGAGCGCAGACGTTTTGTCTGCGCAAGATGAGGTGCCTCAATACTTCATACTTGATAATGACGAACATTGCCAAGCAGTGTCCAACCAAAATCGAGAAGCTTGCGACAAAAATTGTATTGTTGAGGATGAGGATGATGATTTCACTTCAGCTGTCAATGGACTTCTAGAACATTTTCAAGATGAAAATAATGCTAACGTGTCTGTCGAAGTAGTTAGAGAGAAGAACGAGCTACTAGAAATGATTGCTGGCTATGTAGCTTATAGG
The DNA here is from genome assembly GCF_040414725.1 of Anabrus simplex. Taxonomy (NCBI): domain Eukaryota; kingdom Metazoa; phylum Arthropoda; class Insecta; order Orthoptera; family Tettigoniidae; genus Anabrus; species Anabrus simplex. The sequence continues at coordinate 917,228,623 of NC_090266.1, read as the reverse complement.
GTGAAGAAAAAGTACCCCCAGAAAGATAATATGTACGGGATCCAAACCGTGAACATTTATCCTTCACCTAGGAATTGGCTATAAACCATTTCGAGAGGGTACTAAATGAAACCCACGGATGAGTGCATTAATTCTATTATTAAAATGGAAGATGAATTTAGTGCCTTCCATGGAAACTACATTATGAAATGTCCAGGAGTCTTTAGATTGTTAAATGAAAAAATTAAGAAAAATATCCTGATCTTGAAGATTTTGTTGTTTCATGTTTAGTTAGAACCAGAACCTTCATAAGGATGAAAAACATAAACAAACTTAGGCACATGAATTCTTACAAGAGGTGTAAGCAAACTCCTAATGAAAAGAGGAAAAGTGTGAAAAAAGTTAAGAAAGTTGTTGGATAGACTGATTTTAAATAATGTAAAACAACGAAATAACATCTAGATGTAAATATTTTGTGTGGTACCTATATAATGTAAATATGTATGCAGTTTTAGCACCATCATAAAAATTGGGTGTATTTTTAGGTGCTTTTAAATATTGAACTTTTGATCGCATTTTCTGACTGTGAGGGTTTTCTCCGTACCACAGGTCTATATGGCCTAAGCCTGTGGAAGCCTCCTTCCCCCAAAAAAAGAGTGACCCCTGATATGGTGGAAGAGGTTGACGTTTCTTGGCTTTGGGGCTTTTTACCAACATTCAATCGGCCAATACACATTTATAAATAGTTACTTATACATAAATATAATATTAGGTGTTTAAAACATTACTTAACACCAACAATCCGCCAAAACAACGGTAAGAAACATCCCGTGCGATTGGTCTTTTTTTTTAAATTTTAGTAACGAGTTTTAGAAATGAATCTATGTATAAAATCGTTCTAAAATCACTGGATGGATAGAAAATACGAAAACCGAACCGTAAATACTTTATTTACGAGGCGAAAGATAATTTAATACTGAGAAAGCTACTGGAATAGTTTGTTAAGCACAGGGTCATTATATTACTTGTAATCTTCTGAAAAATACTCAAATAAATTACAACATAATTATCTACACGTAACAACCGGCAATTACATTTGACAAAATTGAAAAATATTAAGCAAATGGTTAAATAAAAACAAGCAAATCATTAACAGAAACGCACAAATACAATGGGTCGCGTTCACTGCTAGCCGGCCAGAGGAGACCCGATGACGTCATCAGCCAAAGCCAGCCTGCGCGTGACCCCTACCGTCTAGTCCAGTTACCGTGGGTTCAGGCACATTCCAGCTGAAGCGGAGCATGTCCTGTTGCCTCTCGAAGTTCTCTCTAGGACGCAGTCCTGTGTCCCGGCACTCTGTACCGAAACACTCCACCTCAAGCTCCTAATGTTGCGGAACAAGTGAATGTTCCGGTCTGTCCAACCCTAGTGCGGAGGCTCTCGATCAAACTAGTGGTCAGATTCTGGCTTACGTGCAGAAAGTACTATGAATATTACCGAAGATACAGAAAACTACAGATGAAATCGTAATTTCTTATTAAATGAACGGATACGCATAAACCTCATAGAACACAACAAATCTTGCAGTAAGAAGTAAAAAATGACGAATTATTCTTAATGAAAGAACAATTCAATACCTATAAAATGAAGAAATTGGGTACGATAAGAGATTATCTCCTCGCGGTATTCAATGGTAATGGCGTTGCCTGCTGAGAGCCTCTTGAATTTATAAACTGAAATAATAAATAAAATGTTACATGAAAAAGTCAAATAAAAGTCAAAACAGAGTTCAGTAAAAGTTCACCATTTCGTGACGTTTTTGGTACTGGTCTTGGCTACCAGTATCACTGAATAATAATAATAATAATAATAATAATAATAATAATAATAATAATAATAATAATAATCGGTAAAGGCAAAACATGTGAAAGATTCTGAAATTAAACAAGAACACCACCACCATGAGCCAGCCAGCAACCTTCAGTACTACCCGAGTTCCATAGTGTGCTCATCTTTCTCCAAAGTCCAAATCCCCATCTTTCTTTTTGTGCTATTTGTTTACGTCGCACCGACACAGATAGGTCCTATGGCGACGATGGGATGGGAAGGAAGCGGCTGTGGCCTTAAGGTACAGCCCCAGCATTTGCCTGGTGTGAAAATGGAAACTGTTTACATCCCCGTCGGTAGATATACTGGCACGTTTTGGTGATGATGAACACGTTAAAACAACAATCATACATCTTTGGCAGCCGGCTTTCTTAACGGAGGGGAACATCATCTGATGGTACTAGCGTTTGTTTTCATTTTCATGACTACCTAACTCGGAAGAATTCACTACCATTACGGAGAAACATAGTCATGATTACTGTATATACTTTTAGACCTAAGAACTCGCTCATTCGCTTCGTACGAGAATTACAGTGGAACGTCTTTAAGCCGACCAGATGATAAAGAACCAAAAATATGTCTCACAAAAGGTTGGTTTTCTTAAAGGGAATATCATGTCGCAATATTCCGCTAACTGCTAACCCCCCCCCCCCCAATGGCACTACAGCTCTGAAGGGCCTTGGGCTACCAAGCGACCGCTGCTCAGCCCCAAAGCCTGAAGATTACGAGGTGTCCTGCGGCCGAGAGACCGTTATTCTTGGCTTCCTAGACCGGGGCCACTATCTCACCGTCAGATAGCTACTCAATTCTAATCAGCCCACGTGATTTGAACTCGCTTGCTATATCACTTCCTGTATCACAGAAATTCGTTATTCCAGTGAAATAACGTTCATTTTTCTCTTAAACTCACTCATGGGTAAATGGTTACCGTGCTGGCCTTTGGTCGCAGGGGTCCCGGGTTCGATTCCCAGCAGGGTCGGGAATTTTAACCATAATTGGTTAATTTCGCTGGCACGGGGGCTGGGTGTATGTGTCGTCTTCGTCATTTCATCCTCATGACGACGCGCAGGTCGCCTACGGGAGTCAAATCGAAAGACCTGCATCTGGCGGGCCGAACTTATCCTCGGACACTCCCGGCACTAAAAGCCATACACCATTTCATTACTCGCTGCACTCCAGTAAAAATGAGAATCAAACATTCCATGACGAGTGCGTGTAAAGGTGTAAAGGAATATACAATGCCAATCCGTAATTTTTTTCTGGTCGTCTGAAATGGGATATCTTGTTCATTTATGACCAACATTCATGGTCGTTGGTAGGGAAAGAGGTGGTCGTCTTAAAGAGGGTGAAAATACATCGGTCGTACGAGTAATTCATTCCAAGTCGGATAAACGTGGTCATCTCCAGAAGTTTCCATGTACATGCTTAAACATCTTCAGACACCAGGCCCACCACGTTTAAGGGAAACATCATAAGTTCACTACTTCCATTATGAACATCTGCTTCTTCCAAAAGCAAAACTCACAATTACTACTCGTCATTTTCGCATCTAAGGTCGACTCTATGTGGATAAAATAATATAGAGTGAAGTAATATTTCAATATATGTATGAAAATACCAACAGAATTTCGGTCTGATCTTCTATAAAACTTCTAAATCAACTGTCAATGAGGAGCATCTTAAAAACAAAACAAAAAGAAAACACTTTTCTTAACCTGTAGGACCGAACGGCCTTCTTTGTGTTGGTGCTATCTCTACACAAAGAAATACATGTTTACGAAATTACACAGTCCAGTTCTTGGTTTTATGCAACGATTTATAATGACAAAAGCGAACTTCACCCATGCTACCGAAGTAGGAAGGGCTGTAGAACTAGAATGTAATCTTTTGTGCGCACACACACACTCTCTCTCTCTCTCTCTCTCTCTCTCAGCCCAGTACAAAGGTCACCGAAGACGTTACACAATGTCGATGGCCAGTGATATCGTTAAGAAAAGCGTTGAGAATATATCAGCAGTATAGAAAGGTCGGTGTATGCAGAGTGAGTCTCGGCCCCCAAGTGGCCATGGCTGGTCCGTGGTCCAACAGCTCTGCAGTCCAACCAGCCAACCGAGCAGAGGAGGGGTGGCCATGGCTCACCGTGGTTCTACACCTCTGCCTTCGCGAGACTGGAGAGGGCTGGATCTCACGGCTGACCCGAACCGTCGGCTGTCCTGAGAATGGTTTTCCGCGGTTTTCCATTCTCCTGCACTAAGGCGAATGCTGGGACATTTCCTAGTATAGGCCACGGCCGCCAACCCCCTCACCTTCTACAAGCATCTCCTTCACGGCAACAAATCTCCCGGCCTGAGAGACTGCATTACCGTCTAAGAGGTTCGCCTCCCCCTTCAGGGGAGGAATGAAAACAATTTAGTAGTAGTACGTCGTAGTAGTAGTAGTAGTAGTAGTAGTAGTAGTAGTATAGAAATACAATTACAGTTTTCTGTGCACACTTCAAATTATCGCCTTATATATCGTATTTATCTCGGATTAGCTGTACAAAAGCAGAAGGTGCGTTCACTTCAAGTTTTCTTTGTCTGGGCATGTGTGTGAATACCGAGGGAATGAGACTATATAAGTTCAGGGATAAACAAAAGCGCATTACCTATTTCAAGTATAAAGTAATAAATAAGTTACAAGATTGTGAGCAACTGCAAAATGACCTCGATAATCTTGTGAGATGGACAGGAGGCAATAGCATGATAAACGGGGTTAAAAGTCAGATTGTGAGTTTCACAAATAGGAAAAGTCCTCTCGGTTTTAATCACTGCGTTGATGGGGTAAAAGTTCGTTTTGGGAATCGTAAGTACGTAAGTGTTAATATAAGGAAAGATCTTCATTGGGGTAATCACATAAATGTGATTGTAAATAAAGGGTACAGATCTCTGCACATGGTTATGAGGGTGTTTAGGGGTTGTAGTAAGGATGTAAAGGCGAGGGCATATTTGTCTCTGGTGAGACCCCAACTAGAGTATGGTTCCAGTGTATGGGACCCTCGCCAGGATTAGTTAATTCAAGAACTGGAAAAAATCCAAAGAAAAGCTGCTCGATTTGTTCTGGGTGATTTGCGACAAAAGAGTAGCGTTACAAAAATGTTGCGAAGTTTGGCCTGGGAAGACTTGGGAGAAAGAAGACGAGCTGTTCGACTAACTGGTATGTTCCGAGCTGTCAGTGGAGAGATGGTGTGGGAGGTCATCAGTAGACGAATAAGTGAGTGGTGTCTTTAAGAGTAGGAAAGATCGCAATATGAAAATGAAGCTGGAATTCAAGAGGACAAATTGGGACAAATATTCGTTTATAGCAGGGCCTCTCAAACGCCCAAAATCTCACGCGTGCAGAGCGAGGCGCAAGAGCTCCGTGCACTCTGCATCGGTGCCGCTCGGTATAGCTCGGATCAACGCTTCGTCTCTTGGCTACTCGGCTAAGCTCGGCTCTACTCGGCTCAACTCAGCCCGGATTTGGAGCGCTACGGCGCAAGTGGGGCAGAGGGAGACAGGCGGAGCGAGCGAGAGAGGCGTGAGGAAAGAGAGAGTAAGCGCTATTGCTCCAAATCGAGGAGTGGGGGGTCTGCACTCTGGTCAACCAAGCTAAGTCGTCTTTTGCACCGTGCACAGTGCATGCACCACGCGCATGCACCCTGAGAGGCCCTGGTTTATAGGAAGGGGAGTTAGGAATTGGAATAACTTACCAAGGGAGATGTTCAATAAATTTCCAATTTCTTTGAAATTATTTAAGAAAATGCTAGGAAAATAACAGATAGGGAATCTGCCACCTGGGCGACTGCCCTAAATGCAGATCAGTAGTGATTGATTACAGAATTGATCAAAAACTGTACATTATAGAAATTGTGTAAAATATTATTTTCCATGTTTCATGCACTTTACCAAGTGGAGACGTAGGCTGTCCTGGGAATGGTTTTCTGTGGTTTCCCATTTTCACTTCCAGGCAAATATCGGAACAGTACCTATTCATAGACCACAGCTGATTCCTTCCAACTCCTTACCCAGTTTCATTCACCATCGTTCATTTCATCTGCACTAGCTCCTCAAATAAGGTTGGTGTCAGGAAGAGCATCCGGCCGTATAAATTCATCTCGCCCCATCCCCGACCTCGTATCAAGAAACGGGACTGAGGCCTAGACCAATAATAACCGAGATATTCACAAACACCCAAATATCTCCGGAAATATTTGTTCCATCAAAAACAGTTCTAGGAACTACAATATTCTCAATCATTTATGCTTGATATTTTTACCGCATGGGCTAGAGATGTTAACGCTTAGTCCAACGACAAACATTTTGTCCATTCATAAGTTAAATGCCGATGATTTTCGTGTCCCGATTGTCTATCATGTTGAAAAATACGATGCCATCAGCCCATATTGATCAGGAATATGATGAAGATGACCACAGAAATAATAAATTGTGAAGGAAAAAAGGAGTTATGAAACGAGCGGAAACTATCTAGTCCCTTGATCTCCGATGCCCTAATACGGCCTCCAAAGTCCTAAGGGCATAAAACTAATCGTATTAGGTCTACATTGATAATCGGAGAATCAAATACATTGTCGTCACATGTGAATACTGGATTTGAAGAAGATATGCGAGGTCTGCGGTAGTGTGTAATATTTGGGCACAAGTTTGGGATGGACGTTCCCCATTTGAAAAAACAAAAATACTATACTATCACAGCATTTGTGAAGCAACTAGGGTATCGCCAGTCGGGGGCTCGGATTACCCAACAGGGTAGCTTGCTAATCCTATCGTGGCCAAATGACACCAATCTTCTGCCTACTGACATGGCAAGTAAGTCGCATTCGTACATTTCAATATCGAAAAGATATTGATGACGGCAGAAATGTGTGTGATACCGTCTGTGGCGTTTAAAACTAAGGAAGCAGGAAGTTGGATGAATATCGGCACATTTAGTGGAATGTTAACACTGGAAAGATAAATAAAATTATAAATCATAAGTATGACATTTGAACGTCAATGTAACTCAGTTACCCTGGGAAATTCGATTAACATCTTACCGGTAAGATGTAATCATTATTAGCAAAACGAACGTAAAACTACCACTTCACCCGACTGCACGAGCAAAGGCGAGGAAACATCTCCAAATGAATACTTTTATTCACTTACATTTCTGGAGCATAAGCGACTGTTTGATGTGTCGACAATCCGGAAGCAAGTAAGAGAATGTGTGGTAGGCCTACATCACTTACCTTTGTAGACTGTTAAATCTATCAGTCTGCAAATCTGTGCACTAAATAAGCAACTTCCCAATCCTCAATCTGCATCCTAGTTTAGTTCCACACCTCGTATCATTAAAAAAAATAATAACCATCGTCGCCCTGGTCCCCATCTACTTCTCTTACGTACCACGCCGAGTTCATTATTATTCTTCTAGCTAACTTATCCTCTTTCATTCGCCTCACGTGACTTACAGCAGTACGACTTCATTCGTATGATTGCCTCACTCCGAGTACCATCCTGCCATTGTTCCCACTTGTTTATACTAACAATCATTATCGTTACTGCCAACTTCTGAATACGATATCCCAAGTCCACAGATCGTTTCTTACAGAATACCGCTGATTACTTGTTATACAACCATCACCTGTTCAAGTTTTCCATTTCCTATCTGACATTCAATTCCATTAAGGTTCCTTCTAAACTGGCATCACTTCAGTCATGGAAATGCTAATTTTCACATCATACTCCCTTCAAGTCTCTTCTAGCTTTTAGTACAGTGTCAAAAAAACCATAGGTCGAACTGCAAATGTATACCTTTCAGTATATGATCCAGACTTAGTGGAAAAAGTAAGATAAGGAAATGCCTGAGAACAGCACATTTGTATGCCGGGCCTTAAGTGAGCTCTCCTCCGGCATCAAATACTGTCCCACAGCATCTCCTAGGTATACTCTACAGACCACCGGTACTCGCCTAGCATGGGGTACACTGTGTTGAGCTTCAGGAAGATTTGCTCTAAATATTCCGCTCCTCGACTGAATGGCCCCGCGCTCGATTTCCGGCCGCGTCTTGTTCATTTCTCTAGCTCGGGGATAGGGTGTTTGTGTTCGTATTAATAAACATACCAGAGAAACATGCAGTAGTGAATACATCCCTGGAAAGGTATCCGACCGCAACACTGACTTACCTGAATACAAAATACCTTCCCCGACGTCAGGAATGATATCTTTGTAAGAACGCTCTTTTTGGCTGTTAATGGTTCAACGTCGCAAGGATGGGAAAGTAGCGGGCGTGGTCTTAAGGTACAGCCCCAGTATTCGCCTGGTGTGAAAATGGGATACCAGGGCTGCTGATGGTGAGATTCGAACTCATCTCCCGAATGCAAGCTCACAGCTCCACACCCAACTCGCTCGGTATGCGAAGATGGAAACCATATCTGTCAGTGTCAACGTTAACATAACCTAAAAGTTTTTTCCGTCTGTCAAACACAAGATACAAATTCATGAAAACACTAGTACACAACCGAAAGACCAGCTTATTAACAGAATTACATTCTTCGTTCTGTAAGAACATATTGAGATCCTATTTGCATAGGTATGCACAGTGTTGTGTTCCGACTCATTGGCTGAATGGTCAGCGTTGAGGCGTTCGGTTCAGAGGGTCCCGGGTAAGATTCCCGGCCGTGTCAGGGATTTTAATCGTGTTGGATTAATTATTCTGGATCGGGGGCTGGGTATTAGTGTTTGTTCCAACACTTTCCTCTTCATATTCAGACACCACAGTACACTACCAACCACCACAAACACGCAATAGTGATTACATCCTTCCATATAAGGTTGGTGTCACGAAGGGCATCCGGCCGTAAAACAGGGCTTATCCACATGTGCGACACAGTTCGCACCCGCGACCCCATAGGTGTGGGAAAAGCGGTAGAAGCGTAAGAAGACGTATGCACAGTGCTGTAGTTCGGTGTACAATAATAGGGTGGGGTGGGGTGGGGTGGGGTGGGGTGGGGGTGGTGGAAGCACCCTCTCTTAAGGTCCAAAGTGAAGGTATCAACAAAGGAAAGGGAAAGGCCACGAAGACTCCCTCGGCCTCGCAAATCTAATACCGTCGGGGTTGGAAGAGAACACGTAACCAAGAGAGGTCAGATGGGAAAGGTGAAGCCAACCCACTTTCCCCAGGTGAGAGTACTTGGTCTACCGTTTAGTCCCGTCTTACGACAGGTGGATGTTATTCTACGGTCCCCACCCACATGGAGCCGGAATAAACATGTCACGATGAAGGACATACCCCTACTTCAAATACATATTTTGCATTAGTTATCCTGAATATAATGAAAACAGGAAAATGACACGCAAATTCTGCTTGGAGCAATCATTCTGAAAGTCTGACTAGTCTCATCGAGTTATGGTAGAGAATGTCTCTAAGCTAAAGAACACAAAATGGAGTAATGTGTATTTTCTTGCAAAAATATGTATCATTCCATCCCCATGTAAAAAATGTCAGTGATTCCCTAAAGACTCGCGTTCTGTCAAGTAATTGTATTACTCATTTTTCTGATTAGGCCTACTTTTTGAAAAAGTAATTAACAATCGTAATCGAGCACATGTTTTCTCAGGTAACTAATTAACCACTATTATTTTGTACTTTTCCTGTCACTGCTTAATAATTCCGAAGGAATCTTGGCGAACTTAAAACTGTCTGCTTCACGTTGCGCCGTAAACCTACAAATGGAGGTGCTGTAACATGCAAATTATCTTTTCATTTGTTTACACAGAGACTACGCATGAATCCTTTCTGCTACTTGTTTTAACGTCGGTTGAACAAATCCAAGGCTTTCGGCGACGGAAGGATGGAAAAGAAAGCGGCCGTGGCCTTAAGGTACAGCCCCAGCATTTGCCTGGTGTCAAAACGGGAAACCATGGAAAACCATCTTCAGGCCTACCGACGGTGGCAATCGAACCCAGCATCTCCTGAATGCAAACTCACAGCACGACCAACTCGCTCGGTCTGGGGTTGTTCTCAGAACGAAACATGGAATTATATTATTATAAACCATTTTATTTTTCAAGAATTCTATATCGCAGTGTTTCATAAATGTTCACATTGTGTTCGGCAGACTGGAACACGTAATTGTTATAATATTTAGGAGGCAGTTAGGAATTACATTAAAAATATACACCGGGCGAGTTGGCCGTGCGCGTAGAGGCGCGCGGCTGTGAGCTTGCATCCGGGAGATAGTAGGTTCGAATCCCACTATCGGCAGCCCTGAAGATGGTTTTCCGTGGTTTCCCATTTTCACACCAGGCCGCTTCCTTCCAACTCCTAGGCCTTTCCTATCCCATCGTCGCCATAAGACCTATCTGTGTCGGTGCGACGTAAAGCCCTTAGCAAAAAAAACCAACACATTTTTGCTATACATCTGTCCGGTTGTACAAGAAGAATATATGGCACCTATAAACGAATGGACTGTCGAGAAAGCGGCCTTGGTCTTAATTACGGTACAGCTTGATGTGGAAATGAGGAACGTCCTTGGCTATCACGCCCCTCAAATATTTAACATTGAAGCTTAGATTAGAAATGGCATTTCTTTGTACAGTAAATACTGTACAATGCTATACAGGATGAGCTACTTAAGAAAGAGCTAAAAGTCTAAATTTAAATCTGGTTACTTGCGCCAATGTAAGTAAAGGAGAAGGGAGAATTAAGGAGATTGGCGCAATAATTATTTGTGCCTCGAAGAAAACTTTTTGAAAGTTACTTAAGATGCAAACAATCCCAAAAAAAACAATAAAACCTGGATTCCTTGGCATGTTTTCTAAACTAGTAGGTATGTTTAACTATATGAACAGTACATATCAGAAATATCTAGTGATAAACATTATTTTTAAAATCATTATTATTATTATTATTATTATTATTATTATTATTATTATTGAAGTTTAGATGCAGTTCTTGCGGTTTCAAAATGAAAAAGTAGAATTTGTAGCAATTAGTGCTCGATTTTGTCTTATGTTTCTCTCGGATTACATATATGATTCCAATGTGCAGTTAACAAGTAACTATTAAAATACAAGGAGTTTCAGAATAACTTTAGAAGCGGTTAAATTTGTCCATGCTTAATTTAGCTACTCATTTAAACAAACAATCTTACTTTAATTTGCCTTTATATAGGCTACTATTATCTCCTTTAATCTAAAAGCATTTTGCCAATTTTGCTCAGTTATGTGTCAATTTTGTAACACCTGTTAAAATTCCTGTAATACCAGTTCCATTCAAAATAGTGATATAGTAAGGAAAACAGTGATTGTCATTTTTTTAAATTACATGCTTATAGTTTTTAAAGAGTTTCTTTGGTCTGTAATGAATTTGCAAGTTTCTATTAGCTGTCATTTCACAGAGTTTGATTTTCACCATCTACCTCAACAGTTGGGTTACATTCGTGTAACACCCGTTACAGTATGTGTTTTTAATATTTAAAATACTGGGAAAAGTTTTATTTCAGAAAATAATACCCCATAGTACACATAAAAGTAAGAGCTATATTTCGCAATTTATGAGATTTTTATCAATCGTTATTTCATTCTCCAAATTTGTCTTTAACTGTTCAACTGTAACACTCGTTACAATGGAATGCCTGAAAATTACGCATTTCAGATTCGTTTTGTGGAGCCTAAAACGGTCACCAAAGTTAAATGTAAGGAATATGAACAGACACTTGGCAAAAACATTCTTAACAACTCCAGTTTGTCAACTTGCCTTCATAAGCACGCACTTATATGTGAAAGAAATATCTGTCAAAATTAAAATTGCAGTAAGACAGTAATTAAAAAACCCACAACATTCCGTTTGAGAACTCTCCGAACGAAGATATATGAATCATGGATCCAATGCAACGAACTACACTGGATACACCTGCATGGTGAGAAGCATAAACAGATTAATAATTCAGCACACGTGTTGAAATCTGTCGGAGATAGTATATATAGGTGCGGGAACAATGATTTCTAAGAAAACCCCAACTTTTCCGCTATCTCATTTTCACCTGCTTCTCTCAATTAACCCCAAAAGCCGGCTAGAAAACTGCACGCCACATGTTAAAGGGAACACACTGAACCATGTCAGCTTGAGGAATAACTGGTTTATTTTCCTCCAGTTCCTTCGACTAAATTCGACTCTACGTGTATGTTACGCACGTAACTCTTGATAAGAGCAATTTTTCCCCCAGAAAACATACATCACTGTTTTTTCGAAGCGAATATGCCCAGACCCTTACACGGCGTCTGAATATTGGAAATAAGACGGGAATATATGTGAACATCAACATTCCCCTACTAACTACTAATCGTACCAAGGAAACCAAAAAAATAATATACGATATTAGACTAGAATGCTTGCGCCCGGGCTGAGTGGCTCAGTTGGCCTTCTAACCGCAACCTGGTAGTCCGGTGGTAGTTTAAGATGCTCAGATATGTCGCCCCGAGTCGGCAGATTTACTGGCACGTAAAACAACTCCTTCGGGACAACATTCCCGCACCTCGGCGTCTACAAAAACCGAAAACAGTAGTTAATGGGACGTAAAGCCAATAATATTAATTAGAATGTTTACAAAATACAGCGTATTCTTGAAAAGCAGACATAGCACGGCTTCGTCGGTAACCTGGGTCAGCAGAGCAGAAAAAAGGCAGAACATTGAGCTCGTACCGTTAACTAAAGAAGTATGGGATCAAAGGAACGTTGTAAGATGGAGAAGCAACGCTTACAGTGCTTTTCATAACATTCACGAAATGGAAGCATATCTCAATCATACGAAATCCTGCCAGGACGACGCTTAAATGTACAAAATTTAAGCATTCTAAGCATGCTGTAAAGAGTTCATTCACTTGACTAGAAGGCCAACGCACGCCAATTCAGGATAGGGAACACAATCTATATGGGAAACAATCGATTACAAACGCGACCACAACACAAATTCTAAGAATGAAGACCACTGTTATAACTCACTGACAAGCATTACGTCAAGACTTTAGAGTGTAACCATATTATACATTTGGCAAAGAGATAGGCCAGTGTCAAACACACGAATGAACTCTGCGCCGTTCTGCTTATAGCTTATCTAATGGCGAAGCAGAATATAATTTGCGCCGAGTTGAGGAAAATCATAGGCATGGCTCCTAAAACAATCGACACAGTGTAGAACAGAGTAGTCTCCACTACTAGTTCCAGTTCGCCAGAAATTGATGGGAGAGTATTCGTTTATTATAATCGAAATTGTCTTAATACGTGCATTCTTAGCCAGTTTGGCTATGATTAGATCTAAGAAATGTTTATATCCTTTACATAAATTTTCAGCTATTTTTTCCCCTAGATGTTAAACATATCCCGTACCGGCGGGACAGACGTATTGGGAAAAAAAACCTTGTTATAGTACATCACACTACGGCGTATGAAACGCAAATGACTTTCTAAATATCAAGCGTATGTAAATCTGTCACGCGTGAAGTCGTAAGAACGTATCGACGAAATTAACTGCTGGTAAGAACAGCAATAAAATTTGAGATATAAACAAATACGTTTCATTTGAACAATCTTTATCACAAACGAGTTTAAAGGAATTTTATCACTGCACAAGAAAAACACACCGAAATAACGCGACCACAAAATGTAAGTAAAATGCACAAGATATCTCCCGGCAGAGGATGGTTGCCCAGTTGTACTTCCTCGTAAAGCAATCATCACAACTATCTCTAGTTCACTAACACACAAAAAATAAGTAAAGGACAAATTCAGCCATGGCGAAAATAAAGTACTTCCAAACGAATGCATACCAGGTATTAACTGTCAGCCAGTATACTTTAAATAGAAGTTTAAAATTTGTCAATCACATACCTTTCAAAATGAAGTTCATGATTAAAACCGCATGAGAAAGTTCTCGGTAAATAAATGTATGTAGTTTATTTAGTTCATGATTCTAAAATTTCTGAGATTAATGAAAACAAATGCCATGAAATAAAAAACAATGTGTACTCGTCCGCTATCTCACTTGCACTTCCAATTTCAGCTAAATGCAAAGAGTTTACCAATTAAGCCTAAAAAATCACTACAGGCATCGGAAGGGCAAAGGCCTGTAACTCCCTACACCATCACCCTCCACGTTGCCACTACATCCAATGTACAGTAAGTACGTCATGTAAGAGGGATGGCATCACACAAAATCGATTAAAATATGAAGAATGTTAGCCAACGATACATATTACATAAATACAAGTGCTCTAAAGTGGGTATGATGAAAGACAAAACTGCATATTTTCCACAAATGAGGGCAATTCTCTTGCGAAGTGAAAAATGGGTGGGGCACCATCGTTATCACAGATGTCCAGCTGCCAAGCCACAAACATTTCATTCTACTACTCGCAATAATACTGGAATTTTAAAATAAAATTGTAGAATCACTTCGTAATATTCAGAATATTCCTAATTTAATAAAAGACTACATGAGAAAGAAAAACAACGTACCATCATTTTATAATTTAATTTCCTCGGCGCTGCTGCGTTTTCCATTCGTACAGCCATGATCAAGGTTAAAGTCCTTTCTGATGAGAAGTAGCTAGGGGTGTGCCTCCTCTTACCAACAGTTAGAACAAGAAATATTAAAATATCAATTCACCATTCCTAAACACGCTCGTGATTCTTAACACACATACACTCATTTAAAGAAAGGCCACCACTTGTGTCATCCAACACTACTCATCAAAAAACCGAAAAACTTCCACGAAATGTAACATATAAAAATGTTAAGACTAATCTGGGTATTTCAAAATATTTCTAAGCTGATTTGTCTACGAATGTTACACCACTCCCCGCCGGACTAGCCACCATCTTGGCACTGACAACCAGCTCATGACTGACTCCGGTAGAGGCGCTGTGTAGGGGAAGGGGGAATGACTAGAAGGAAGATAACTGAAAGAGCGCATGCGTAGAGCTTTATGAGGTACAATCTCTTCCAATACACATAGATAATCAGTGAAATATACATCCTCTTCCACTAGTATTGTTATTATTAATAATACTATATTTCTGCTCAAATGATTAAAATATAGTTAATATGGACGAGGTGACGGGCAATACATTCTCATCCTATCCGTCTTATCTCTAATGAATAGAAGACAGCTAACGACCGTTATAGCATTCATTTCAACTAAAAAGCTCGAGTGAAGAACATATCGTTCAAGCAAATTTACAGGAAAGAACATGTCAGCAGAGAGACGAGACGACTTAGAGCAACTAAGACTCAGAATAGCAAACGTTGATCCGAGGAACAAAATACGGTCAAGTTACCGTGCCATCAACCCAGTCACCCTACTTCCACCCCTCCTGTCAAACAACAGCCACCCTTCGCCCTTCTCCGTGCACACCCTTCTTTATCCCCAGTTGTATGGTTTTGATTTATTAATGACTAGCTGATGTACCCGTGCTTCGCTACGGAATTCTACACTGTGTACAGAATTGTAGGTTACGTAGTGTACACGTTATGAGTAAGATTGTATTAAATTGCATAGCTCTTAACTTCACCCCGGAAACACGACGGAGATATCACCATACATTTTTTTTGCTAGTGATTTTACGTCGCACCGACACAGATAGGTCTTATGGCGACGATGGGATAGGAAAGGCCTAGGAGTTGGAAGGAAGCTGCCGTAGCCTTAAGTAAGGTACAGCCGCCTGGTGTGAAAATAGGAAACCACGTAAAACCATCTTCAGGGTTGCCGACAGTGGGATCCGAACCCACTGTCTCCCGGATGCAAGCTCACAGCCGCGCGCCTCTAACTGCACGGCCAACTCGCCCGGTCATACGTCTTTTCTCATGTGAGGAGTGTTTTAGGGAATTTTCAGTGTAATCAGTCGCAATCAAGTTGGGTAGTTTTCATTTTGATGGTAGGATCACCATACGTCTTTTCTTTTTTTTTTTGCTAGGGGCTTTACGTCGCACCGACACAGATAGGTCTTATGGCGACGATGGGATAGGAAAGGCCTAGGAGTTGGAAGGAAGCGGCCGTGGCCTTAATTAAGGTACAGCCCCAGCATTTGCCTGGTGTGAAAATGGGAAACCACGGAAAACCATCTTCAGGCCTGCCGATAGTGGAATTCGAACCTACTATCTCCCGGATGCAAGCTCACAGCCGCGCGCCTCTACGCGCACGGCCAACTCGCCCGGTACGTCTTTTCTCATGTGAGGACTGGTTTAGGGAATTTTCAGTCGCAATCAAGTTGGGGATTTTTCATTATGATGGTAGGACCACTTGCCTACTGCCAGTCACAACTGAGTTGGTCAGTTTTCATTATAACTAATTAATTAATGGTGTGTGGCCTGGTACAGGCATAGGCGACCTGCGCGTCTACGTAAGATGAAATCGTCACACACACACCCAGCCCCGGAGCCATAGGAATTAACTAATGCAAATTAAAATCCCCGACCCGACCGGGACCCCTTGCACCAGACTTCATTACAACGGCAGACACACATTCTCCACCTGCCTTGTTACATCCTCTGTGTGGCTTTCCCAACTGAGGTCGACGCAGGTCATTATAATGATGTCAGTGGGAATGTCGCGATTAAAAGCAATAATCAAATGTCGATCAAATGAAAAAGCGCACATTTTCTCACGCCGCCGATCTAACTGTCCAAAGTTCCAGAGCTGGAATGACCAAGCCGTAGACAGCCGTGAACACTCCTCTGCTATTATTCAATTAAGTATGCACACTGCTCATTACAATCATGGCTAAATGGTTAGGCGCTGGCCTTTGGTCACAGGGGTCCCGGGTTCGATACCCGTCAGGGAAAACCGTAAAAGTAGTTAGTGGGACGTTAAGCCAATAACACTATTATTATCAGTCTTGACACTAGTGACGTCCTGATTACCGTCCAAGCTGAAACATTGATTTAAGTGTACAGTGTTTTGAGAACAGACGTCGAAGATGACACAACTACAGGGGTCCAATCGTACGTTCCCAAGATGGCGGGCTCGATTTCGGCTGTGATCGGTGGTATTTGAGAGTGATGTTGGCTTCTAACATGTCAAAGAACTACCTAGGACAAAATTCCGAAACTGTGTAGCAAAGCCAGGAACGTTTAGCAATTATTATTATTATTATTATTATTATTATTATTATTATTATTATTATTATTATTATTATTATTATTATTATTATTTTAACCAATTACCAAGTCTCAGGGACACCTTTCTGGACTGTAGTAAGTAATCTATGAAAGGGAAGTGAATAGTATTTTAGGTAGCCTACGTAAATAAAGAAGCTCATTGCAGATTCTGGCGAACATCTGGACAGGATGAAGAAACATTTTGAAAATCTTGTCAAGGTAAAAGGAAATCTTTCTCTTGAAATCGCGAACAATGGAGGTAATAATAATGGCGTGTGGCCTCCGGAGAGACCCAGTGCAGGCCACATACGCGTCTTCGAAAATAATAATACTGAAAACGACACACAGCCAGTGCCCGAAACATCGCAATTAACGGATGAAGGTTAAAATCGCCGTCCCGGCCGGGAATCAAACGGGGAATCCCTTGGACCACGATGGGGCAGGTCATGAGGAAGAGAAGAGCGATGACAGTGACATTACGCTCAAGAAAATCTTGTCTTCTTCTTCTGCCGCTTTATTCACATCTGTGGGGTAGCACATGTGGATTTGGTCCTGTTTTACAGTCAGATGCCCTTCCTGACGCCAACCATACGTGGCTTTTGGTAGTGTGATGCGTTGTTTAACACAAACACCCGGTTCCCCAGTAAGAAGAATTAATCACACGCGGTTGCCAGGTGTATGCATGCATAAATGATAATCTTATTTGCTTTACGTCCCACCAACTACTTTAACGGTTTTCGGAGACGCCGATGTGCCTGAATTTAGTCCCGGAGGAGTTCTTTTAGATGCCTGTAAATATACCGACACGAGGCTGACGTATTTGATCACCTTCAAATACCACCGGACTGAGCCAGGCTCGGGGCCAGAAAGCCACTGAGCCACTCAGGCAGGCTGTATGCATACAGTGGCTCAAAGTGAAACTCGTACGCTCAAGTATTACCTTCTATTGATCCTGGCGATAAGTAATATGATGAAAAGTGAAATGAAATCTGGATTGTCTAATGCCATAGACATTACAGATTATGTACTGAAAATACCGATCAAGTGGAACTATACATTAAATATAAAATAAATAGTTTGTGTGATTTTTACAATAAACAGAACACGCCTATTCACTCCCTCATTCCTACTCAGATTTGTGCCCAGGTTAGACTTGCTTCATTCCCAGATTTGCTTACAGTACGTAGGGTATAGTACAAACGCGATGGGACAAACTTCACTGGAGGAACGTCAAACGTATCATCCACCATCATAGGCAAGTTCAATCTCTAAGAGAAATAGTCAAAGTCGTAAATAGATCGCATTACCCTGTGCAGGATATCATGAAACGTTTCAAAGAACGAAAAGTGTTAGTCAACAAGGCAGGAGACAGTTTCAGAAAAATCTTCAGTCAAAGGGATGAACGCCGGTTACTTAATTAGGTGAAAAAGGATCCAAAGTAAACTGCTCCTAAGTTAACTTCAGAGGCTGAAAAGTGGTTAAGAAGGACATGCAATCCTGAGATTGTGAGAAATGTGTTACGGAAACATAATTATAACGGCCGGGTAGCTAGGAAGAAACCTTTCATTAGTGAAGTCAACAGAAGGAAGAGAGTCGCATTTGCTAAGGAACACATAAATAAGGATTCTGAATTTTGGAAAACGTTTCTTTTCGCCGATGAATGTAAGATAAACCTCTTTGGATCCGATGGGAGGGCTTATACACTGCCTGACAGTGACAATGCAACACCAAGGAGGAGTGGTTCGAAAGGGATGAAAGTTGGGGAAAAACAGAGACGGCACGGATGAATAATTGATGTTTATTTCAAACCGATATGCAGGTTACACAATGCGCACGGCATCGACTCAGTAGGATGTAGGACCACCGCGAGCGGCGATGCACGCAGAAACACGTCGAGGTACAGAGTCAATAAGAGTGCGGATGGTGTCCTGAGGGATGGTTCCCCATTCTCTGTCAACCATTTGCCACAGTTGGTCGTCCGTACGAGGCTGGGGCAGAGTTTGCAAACGGCGTCCAATGAGATCCCACACGTGTTCGATTGGTGAGAGATCCGGAGAGTACGCTGGCCACGGAAGCATCTGTACACCTCGTAGAGCCTGTTGGGAGATGCGAGCAGTGTGTGGGCGGGCATTATCCTGCTGAAACAGAGCATTGGGCAGCCCCTGAAGGTACGGGAGTGCCACCGGCCGCAGCACATGCTGCACGTAGCGGTGGGCATTTAACGTGCCTTGAATACGCACTAGAGGTGACGTGGAATCATACGCAATAGCGCCCCAAACCATGATGCCGCGTTGTCTAGCGGTAGGGCGCTCCACAGTTACTGCCGGATTTGACCTTTCTCCACGCCGACGCCACACTCGTCTGCGGTGACTATCACTGACAGAACAGAAGCGTGACTCATCGGAGAACACGACGTTCCGCCATTCCCTCATCCAAGTCGCTCTAGCCCGGCACCATGCCAGGCGTGCACGTCTATGCTGTGGAGTCAATGGTAGTCTTCTGAGCGGACGCCGGGAGTGCAGGCCTCCTTCAACCAATCGACGGGAAATTGTTCTGGTCGATACTGGAACAGCCAGGGTGTCTTGCACATGCTGAAGAATGGCGGTTGACGTGGCGTGCGGGGCTGCCACCGCTTGGCGGCGGATGCGCCGATCCTCGCGTGCTGACGTCACTCGGGCTGCGCCTGGACCCCTCGCACGTGCCACATGTCCCTGCGCCAACCATCTTCGCCACAGGCGCTGCACCGTGGACACATCCCTATGGGTATCGGCTGCGATTTGACGAAGCGACCAACCTGCCCTTCTCAGCCCGATCACCATACCCCTCGTAAAGTCGTCTGTCTGCTGGAAATGCCTCCGTTGACGGCGGCCTGGCATTCTTAGCTATACACGTGTCCTGTGGCACACGACAACACGTTCTACAATGACTGTCGGCTGAGAAATCACGGTACGAAGTGGGCCATTCGCCAGCGCCGTGTCCCATTTATCGTTCGCTACGTGCGCAGCACAGAGGCGCATTTCACATCATGAGCATACCTCAGTGACGTCAGTCTACCCTGCAATTGGCATAAAGTTCTGACCACTCCTTCTTGGTGTTGTATTTGCTCTGTCAGTCAGTGTATATGGCGTAAGCCAAATACTGAACTTGCAAGAGAAGAATCTACGACCATCTATGCAACATGCTGGTGGGTCTGTCATTGTATGGGGCTATATGGCTGCTAGTGGGGTGGGTAATTTAGAGTTCATAGACGAAATTATGGACCACCGTGTATATTTATACGTCTTACAGAAGAATGTGCAACCCAGTGCTCAAAACCTGGGGTTGGTAGTACATTCAAACTTTATCAGGATAATGATCGGAAACACCAGGCTCTGAAAGTTCGCACCTGGCTTTTCTACAAGTGCCCAAACCTATTCAAGACCGCACCACAATCACCGGATATGAATGTAATAGAACATCTATGGTCTCACCTCAAAGTTAAAGTACAGCAGCACTCTACTAAATCAAGAATGACTTGAAGAAAGCAATTGTAGAATAATGGAACAAGATTCCTTCGACTTACTGTGAAGAGCACATGAAATCAATACCTAGGAGATTGAGGGACGTTATAAACAACAAAGGGTTTCCTAGAAAGTATTAATTATTTATATTCGTATACTATAAACATCATCTACTGTAAAAAATACAATTATTGCGTTTTAGTTAGAAAGTGCACGAGTTTTCTTTTGAGAAAAGGTTGTTCTATTGTGACAAAATGTAATTTGCTGTTGCATTGTTATAAATTATGAATTGCTAAGTATGGATTGTGTGAAGTTTATACACTCTAGTATTATCAAATATTCATTTCGTTGATGTACTACATGTCGTTTTTCTTCATTTATTATTATACATGTCATTATATCAATGTACGAGTTTCGCTTCGAGCAACTGTAAGTCTTTCCGAACAGTACGCAACGTAAAAATTTGACTTACTGAACCCTTGACTTACCATTCCATCGTTGGTCGGCCACAGCTGCTGCAGTAGAGCAATATCGAACTCTTAAATCTTGGGGTCGTAGCGGGAATAATTCAGTCACTGTCTTAACCAAACGATGGGGTTCAGAAGAGAGCCTAACTACTTGAAATGAGGAGCAAATATGTGCTTACTAACTTTTATTGAATCAATTAACTGCACAAAAAAATTATTTATATAAAATCCTTGATCAAGAAAGTTAATTATTTAATGTTTCAAACGCAGTCACATAGCATGGCGTTAGTTTTATTACTTACAGTATCGAAGAATTTTATTCGGAGAAAAATAGAAATATCACAGATTAGTGGACGGCGAAACTGAAAAAGTGAAAAGAAAACCTGAAAATCGGACACCTATTGATCCAAACGATAACTGAGAATTAATCCACACAATCCGTGGAAAATCTGACCTTCAACAAGTAGAATGCCAGATTTACTCTAAACTAAGGTTATCCACCAGTCAAATACGCTATCGGATATGGGAACACCCGCCGAATGGATCCTTAATCGAACCAAATTGACTATCAGTTGCTTTGGATAGGTCGCGAAATATTACCGGAAAGCATGGTGTTCACTACAAAATAACAGCAGCATTCACAACGTGACACCATTAAGTTATAAAATAATCCCGATGCTGAAACGTACATCACAAAAACAGCTGTTCAGAACGAACCAACAACAACACGATCCGAGAGGATCTTACGTTACGTCGTTCTGAAGGAAGAAAACTGCGAAATGCAGGAAACACTTATTCATCACGCATTTAGAAGAAATGCCAAACTCTGAAGTTGAATAAAAAATGGTAAATCACTTGAAAAATATTATTATAAAACCAACTTTCACGTTGTAAATTGTTACGTTACGCTTAATAAATTACAAGTCCACATGGTAAAATAAAATAAAACATAAGAATTATTTCTTTTATAACAACGACTACTATCAGAGATCTGTTTACTTATTGTTTGTCCCTACACACTACCTACAAAGTTATTAATCGACCACAATCAACTACGCATTATAAAATGAAAGAACGAAAAATTAAAATAAAACATATTCCCGACTGCCAACGGCCGTAGTCGTGTTGAAACACCGGATCCCGTGAGATCTCCGAAGTTAAGCAACATTGGGCGTGGTCAGGAGTTGGATGGGTTGCCACGCGCTGTTGGTGGTGGTGGGGTAAGGGAATGGAGGAGCGGAAAGGAACTGGCCACCCTACCGCACGTAAACTCCGGCTCTGGAATACCTCTGCGGAGGTTCGGCCCTGCCTTCGGGCAGAATAACCCTTACCTTACCTTATTCCCGACTGACGAATCGAACCCGCATTCGTTACTCAAGTCTCACATAAATAAGCTAAGTGTCCACACGCACACTAGCAAAGCAATCAGACGTCAGAACGACAAAACAATTAAGTCCGTAAATAAAAATAAAATACTGAAGTTAAATAAACTCAAACGCGCATGGCACACTGCAATAATATTCAATCACCGTTAGCTCAGTACCCAATATTGGACAACCCTCACGTTCGGGCCACTAGTGGTTCCATAATCTTAGGTAAGAACCTTCCAGCTGGTGAGGGCTGAACGCAAGCATGGCCTCAATGTTCCTTAGCTTACACTCTTGGCATTGCATACACTACTGCAAACACTACCATCGCTCAAGTCACTTCGCAACAACACCTAATCTAAGACTTGGGTATATACAGCCGACATCCTACACCTATCGTCGGGTCTATCTAATGTCTGCACCCTAACACTAACCTCTATGTACATACACACACCTATCGTTGAGCGTGAACTAGGATGTCTTATCATCAGTATACTCCCAGGATAACATGTGACGTCCTAAATCTACTGTCGAGCGGAAATTGGATTGTCTACGCTTCCTCTAGAATGTCAGGCGAAATCGTAACTTCGAACACACTCTTAGATATTTTAGCTGTAAACCTTGTCGAAACTATTATCACACAATGAAACAAATCTTGGCACAGAATGAACGCAAGTCGGGAAATGCAACTAAGTCCGTATCTTGTTAATAAAACGTGAAATTGAAAATAAATAACGCTTGGCAAGCAACCCACAACTCAAACACTAATTCGACATACGCAATGAAGTTTGAAAAAATAAAAATGACTTTCAACACACGTCTAACATTACGTGAATATCGCCCAAACCAGTAATCATCATCACCGCAAACATCCACAACGTAACTCTACGGTGAGACCCTCAAATCGCCTACCATCTTACTATTCCAAATCCATATCCATGATTATCCAGTGAAGCGAAATCCAGTGAATCTACAAAGCCCAACTATCTCCTTAATAACGTCCAATATCTCATCCCACAATGTTTCCGATTTAATGATAAATTATCATCTCGTAATTTTTGAAATTTACTGATTGGAAAGTTGCCATTACAGTCAAATACCCAACCGTGTATTCAGAATGCTCTTCTACCCTGGAGGTCGTATTAGTATAATATTCATTAGGCCGACTTTACGTAAACTAGTCACTTGGATTTAACTACCACGAGCTACAATCTTCAACAGAAATTGTTTTTCACTTGGGATCTTAACTTGAAATCTTACTGTTCGTCAGAGAGCACTCGCTTCGAACCAACCTTCGCTCGGTCAGCTGTTCCGGATTGTCAGCGGAATATACTACAGCCTGTCTCAAAAATTCTTCGCCATCAACAAATATAGCCTGTCTCAAAAATTCATTCTCATCGCCTCTCACGGCGGCATTACACGAAATACAGGCTTCCTCTGCCTTCAACATCTATACAACTCTTATCTCACCATACCATTTCGGAACAATCCATTCTTCTGTTTCAAGACTTTTCAAACCTCAGTCCTCTCGTGGCAAACAAATTTTATTAAATTTTTTTCATTTACTTTTACTACAACTTTTGGACCTCAGGAGTACAACAACACACCGTGATTTCCCATATCACCGACATACACGATGTCACAAAATTTAACTTCCCACAAAAAACATAACTTTGTCAGACTTCACTGAATTTCGATATGTATATATATTTACTGAAACCTTTGGTCCATACTGAAGGATACCTACCTTTCTTAACTATCAGCAACAGTTCATGAGATCTGTCTCTTGGGTCGCATCGGGTTCTTCGTCACTTGCTGAGGTAAAGGTAGGTTTCCGTAATTCTTTTCTATCTACTCAAATGAAAGGTTTGTTTAAAAAAATGTTTCTATTTATTCAAGTAATTCCTGAAGTATTCCCGAGTTATCAACGGTATCATTTAACTCAATTGTGTCCACTGGACAATCATATTTTACATAGAAGGTCAGAACACTGGTGTAAGCCTGTGACGTAACTGCCTGATGGGCATTCTTATTTATTTATTTATTATGGCTTCTTTCATGATGTGGCGAAGTTAGGGCACACGGCCCTCTCTTACACTTAACCACAATACAATAAATAATATTAAGGTTGCCTATTACTAATTATACTAATTACACTACTTATACTATTTGCTAAGCCGGGCTGAGTGGCTCAGCTGGTTAAGGCGCTGGCCTTCTGACCCCAACTTGGCAGGTTCGATCCTGGCTCAGTCCGGTGGTATTTGAAGGTGCTCAAATACATCAGCCTCGTGTCGGTAGATTTACTGGCACGTAAAAGAACTCCTGCGGGACTAAATTCCTGCACCTCGGCGTCTCCGAAAACCGTAAAAGAGTAGTTAGTGGGACGTAAAACAAATAACATTATTATTATTATTACTATTTGCTAAATTAAGCTTAAGTTACACATCCACACAATATGCAACTTATTAGCTTATTAGCTCATTACTTCAGTCCTCTTTTCTATCTCACACAGACACTTGCACATACACTTACAATGTACACACTTATCAACTACCCTTACGTTTATATTATATAAAACTAACAGAAACCATTTTTAATTTTACAATTACCAATCACACGCACACAATACACACCAATACACCCTTCAATCGGTATCTCTCAACAAGAAGTCTCGGCAAGATATTTTAAATTTGAGGAAGGACACTTACTGGCAGGGAATTCCAAAGCGTGGATCCGGTTACAAGAAAGATTTATTATACACAGAAGAGTGGTGAAGATGAATAGCTAAAGTGGAGCCCGAGCGAGTGTTACGATTATGGAAGGGAGAGAGGAAGTGAAGTTTAGATGAAATATGCCGGGGGGAGTTACTATGCAGGAGTTTGTGTATTACGAGAAGTATATGATATTCACGTCTCTTATCAGGTTTTAACCAGTGCAGTGCCTGATAATAAGGAGTAATATGCACATCATACCTTAGGTTAAAAATGAATCTAAGGCAACAATTCATAATACGCTGCAGTTTCCTAGTTTGTTCTTTAGTAGCGTCTACCAAGATAACATCACGGTAGTCAAGGATAGGAAGAATTAGGGTCTGTGTTAATCTTTGCCGCATGTTTAGTGGTATAATATCTTTGTTTAATTTCAGTGGGTGTAGAGTAGCAAACACCTTATGACTTATGTTTTTGATATGTTCTGTCCAATTTAGAGTTTCAGTCATAGTCACCCCAAGATTTCTCACTGTTTTACTCTACGGAATTGTGCTATTATTTATTTGTAAAGGAGGAATGATCGAATCATTGATCTTGTGTAGGAGCTTCTGGGAACCGACAATGATAGCTTGCGATTTTGACGGATTTATGAGAAGTCTGTTTGCGAGAGCATATTCACTGAGTTTTTTCATGTCATCATTTATGCATTTTACTGCGTTTGGTAATTCGCTTAAGCTGCAATGGTAGTAAATTTGGAGATCATCAGCATATAGGTGATAGTTACACGTTTTTAGAGAAGATGAAATGTCATTGATATACAATGTAAAAAGCAACGGTCTTAAAATACTACCTTGTGGCGTGCCAACTTTCCTTGTACGCCATTCTGAATTTCTTTCGCGAGTTATCACCCGCTGCCTCCGATCTTTCAAATATGACGTAAAAACTTCAGTACTAAAGGGTCAAACAAGTAAGATTCCATTTTCTTAATTAGTAGCTGTAAGTCTATTGTATCAAATGCACCACTGAAATCCAGTAGCGTTAGTACTGTAAGTTGTCGTTGTTCCATAGCTAGTCTGATGTCTTCTTTCACTTTAAGGAGAGCCGTGGCAGTGCTGTACCCTTTCTTAAAGCCCGATTGTAATGGGTCAAGGAGAGAATAGTTATTTAAATATTTCAATACTTGCTCGTACACCAGTCTTTCCCAAGCCTTAGAAAGCGCTGGAAGAATAGAAACTGGGCGATAGTCAGAGATCAGTTTAGGACCGTTTATCTTGGGCACTGGGTTGACATTAGCTTGTTTCCAGAGTGCAGGGAAAGTTCCATTTCTGAGACAGTAATTGAATATATGTGTGATAATCGGGAGGATAGCGCCTATTATATTATGTATGAAATGTATAGGGATGTCATCTACTCCTACTGCTTTAGATTTAATAGAGTACAGTACTTTTTTAATTTGGTTGCTAGTGACCTCTTGGAATGAAAATTGAGGACGGTTAAGTGGAGGGATGGCTGGTTGATTCGTATTTAATTCTGCCTGATTGATTGGTTTAAACGCGATTCGTTTTTCAGAGAAATATGTAATAAGCTCGTCTAGGGGAACAGTTGGTTCTCGTTGCTGTTGTTGGCCTTTTACAATACCAAGAGAGCGTAGTTCTTTCCAGGAATTCCTGGCATTCAGTTTACCTGAAAGACAGTTTAAGTACTTACATTTCTGATTTCTGATTTCTTGCTTAATTCTGTTCCTAAGTACCCGATAGTTTTCAAAATCGGATTCGTTACGGGTACGTTTGTACCGTCGGAACCATGAATCACGGCGAGCCATCAAATTCTTAATTTCGTCATTTAGCCATGGGCAGGGGGGGCGACTCACTTTCACTTGTCGTTTGGGAGCGTGTTTGTCGTATAGACTAGTAATGAGGGAATTTAGTTTGTCTATTTTTGCGTCAATATCGTCTAGTAGTAGAATATCGTTGCATGGTAGGTTGTAGGCGTCATACTTCAGTTGATCTAAATTAATATCTCTTATATTCCTACAAGTGGTGAACTTAGGTTTGTATTTGGGTATGCGAAGAGAATAGGATAAATAAATTAGGTCGTGTGTTGAGATCGATGGAACAGGAATTTGGCCGTGATTTAAGGCTTTCTGGGGATTGTTTGTTATGATTCGATCGATTAGTGAGTGTGAAGTGTGATTATTGCTATATATATGGTTGGTAGGATTTAATGGGAGAACCGTAAGGTTACAGGAAAATAGTATATCAAGTAGTTTGTCCTTCTGAGCTGATTCTTTCAGTAAGTTTATATTTAAGTCTCCTAATAGTACGATATGTTCGTAAGTTGGTTCTAGGTTGAATAAACAAGCTTCCAACTCCGTCATGTTCACTATATCTGGAGGTTTATAAACTACGGCGAAGAGGACTTTCGTCCCTTTAACGGTGATCTCCACGACCATGAACTCTGGTCCCGGTTGAGTGGCATTTTGTGATGTGCATACTACTCTACCTCTCAAGTCATTTCTGAAATAAAGGGCTACACCGCCACCTTTCCTACCATCCGTTCTATCCCAGCGGACGAGTTCATAATTATTAATATTTACCATAGCGGAAGGGATAGTAGGCCTTAGCCAAGTTTCACTCATACAAAAAACATGTACGCCATTGTCGTATTTCATCTATGTGAGCAGGGAGAGAGAGAGCGTTCACATGGCAACATTGCAAACCATGTGGCGTAGAGGAGAGAGCCTGCCTCAACAAGACACTTGTTGCAACAGGGGGTTGCGGACTGGAGCCAGGCTCAGGTAGCGGGCGTTGAGCTAACATTACAAGGGGATTATGTTTAACTTATGTTGACAGAAACAATGGGTACTCACCTCTGCCTCCCGTTGAATGAGACCGTTGACTGTTGCACACACACATTCACACTCACATTTCAAAAAAATATGCACATAACTAACACTATTTGAGGCAAATTTGAAACTCATGGTAAACAAGAGTCCTGTTACATATTTTAAAACTAGCCCTATTATAACACATTCACTCATTGTCACTGATTCTGTGCTCCGCTACGCTGCCTGATGAGAACGTTTAGGTCCCTAGGAGTGATCAGAGTGGTTTTCTTGCCGTCTGGTGTAATTACAGTCACACGTCCATCCTGTGTATACACATTCCGCAGACCAAATGCGTCGCGTGCCTTATTCAAAATCCCTTTTCTTGTTGTTCTTACTAGAAACCATTATCTCAATTATTAATTAAAGAAAGGAAAGTCTGGAAATCCTTAAATTCGGCTTCCATATGAGACTACATGTACCATCATAGTGATTCTTTATGGTGCAGTTCTCGTAACACGAACTCTGGACTCTGGGTATAATTAAGGCAGTCCAATCGGTGTGTGCCACACAGTGGTTATACGGCACGGACCCTTAATTGAATCGACGTGATCTGCGACTATGTCATGGACCGACATCTAAACTTCTAAGTTACTTTAAAGTCATTGTGGATAATGACCGCAAGGAAAATGATGTTACAGTGGCATCTGGCCCTAAATGTAAGTCACTGAGGTTGATGACCCCCTGACCATCCAAATTTCTAATCTGAAGGCTAAATACAATTAAGTTACATCGGTTGATGACCAAAGTTTCCATTTTACTATCCCCAGCACATTTCTGCTCAATCAAACAAAGTCAAATCATGCAACAACAACAATGCTCACAATACTTTGTGGCAGTAAAATCCATTACCTTCGGATATGTCCCCTTAATCGTTACGTTAACATTTACATATACCCCAGAAAATAAACTACGACTTCCAGAATGCATCTCCAAGTTATTCGCTTGATTATAAAGTTATTTCAAATACGGTTTTCACTGAATTTAATAATTAAATAGAATTAAATGATTTAATGAAATCTTAAGGAACAACAAATTCTATTTCCGCGGACTAATGGTTTCTTTAACATGTCCCTACACAAGTCATGACATAATTTAATTTAACCATGTCGGATGTCTATTGTTGATTCCAGTAGCTGGAAAAGAACTATTACATCATTCATTTCCAGTTTATATCTTGTTTCATGACCTCACACTTTAAATTTAATCTAACCCTAGCCATTATTAACACTTGGATAACCCTAATAATTACGTACAAAATCAAAGTAATTCACCGTATAATGTAAGCCAATTAAGATGTCATATCTCGTCATAACATTTTATAATGTTTGCGCACCCCCTCACAGACAAAACAATCATCACTACCACCGCTCTATATTTTGGACAACCCTGAATTTGGCTAACCTTGCTCATTACACTCTACGTTCGTGGTCTCAAATACATTACAATCTCAATTAAACAAATTTACAGTATCTGATAACACACACGTTATTCCCGGATGAAAATTTCAACTAAAACCAACATTTAACGTTATCCCCTGCCGAGAAATGCAATCGCAATTCGATGCGTAACACACTCTGCATGTTCTGTTATTCGAGCGGCGAACGCCTATCAGCTGACGGCATTTCGCCCCAACCCTCGCTTGGCAGTGATATGAGACATCTGTTCGTTCTACCTGACTGGCCTCTCAGAATGCAACCTTTAAACTCTGCCGACATAATTACACAAATACGATATTCTAACCAACGAAATGCACATAGATTATACTTCAAAATGCCCACACTAATTGTACACGTCGCAAATTAATACCGGCATGGATTCCCTACTTCTACTTTCCATCCCCAAACATTATACAAAATCTTCCTCGGGCTTCCACAAGTCCCGGCTTCATTGACAGGTCTCCAACACCTGGTTCACAAATCTCATCTCGACTCACACGACAAAACTAACCTCTGTTTCCCAAACTCACGGCATTCACTGACAAAAGAACTGGAATAAAATCCTTACTAGAATCCACGACGTCTAATAACGCACAGTGTTTTAATAATGAATAACTTCGAATAAAATGATATCGTATTTTAATAACTGGATTTTCACTAAAATGACTGTAAAATTCTATTAAATCTATTTTATTGTCAGTCAGACACAGTCTAAATGGGCCTAGAAAAACGTTTCACTTCGTGACCAAATTCATCACTCTATACTCTCACCCGACAGCGCGCTTCCACTCGATTGAAAATGGGCAACCATGGATTTCTTATATTATTTAGTCTAAAATTCAGACAGAAAAATTTTACGTCGTATGAACATCTTAATTTGACATCACAAAGTATAGGCAATAAACACACGGCAATGACGATCTACATTGGACATGATATCACTTCGAAACCCTATTTACTAACCTTTTTTTAAACATCATACGGCACTCGCAAGACTTCGAAAATTTATCCAAGTGGAAAATAGAACAAATGACCCTTTTCGTCGTATTCTGACATTTACAAAAACCACATAGGGACGACCAACTGCTTCGTATATACCCCCTTCAAATACATATAATTTAGACATCATGAAACAAGATATAATATGTGGTAAGACGGTACGTCACATACCTTAGGTCACGCCAGCGTTCATCTTAGGGCTCACCTGTGACCCTGGCATTTTTATTTAGCCATTTTTACATTTCTGGCTTTACAGATCATCATATTCTTCCGGTTTCCTGGAAATAAAGCATAAAAAAGAAAATGCCCTTCACTTGTCCTTGTTGATCGCACACGACGGACTGTAATTATTTCCCGCACACGAATTACTTTCTTTATCAAATACAAATATATTCGGTACCTTGACCGTCCTTTTTGGTACAATTATTTCCACTCAAGAAAAACTATCTCCACATGAAGTCAAGATCCCAGCCACAACGGCTAAAATCTATTGGTTGGACTTAGTCTACTTTTGTTGTTCGATTTTGCAGAGCAGCTCAACACTCTGTCTTCAGCCTCGTGATACAAAATGCAGGGGCCTTCATCATGGCGTCACTTCTTACTTATAGAAACTACCCCCTCTCTCCGGGCATCTCCCTTTGCTGCCAAGAAAATTTCCGTAACTTTTCTGACTTAACTGAACTGTAATTCCAAATTTTTGAAGGTGACCACATACTTGCTACATTTCCGGCGGTAGTGTTCATGGACATTTAAAATGCATACATATTCAATTAGCTGGATAAATGACCTCACATGATAGGCACTATATTTTTGTCGACTTGGCTTGGGCACGCCATACACACGCGCTCTTCTGAAATAGCCCACAAAAATGACTTAGATTCTTCCGCCGTCGACACGTGCGAATGACGTCACGTATCCCAGAGCGTGGGACGGAAAGTAGCCATCCCCTCGCCACGTGTCAACTCTGCGCTATCAAGAAATCGAACTTCTTATGCCAATTGACAATTTAATACATAATATTCTTAGGGCACAAAGGTCATGTGTTCAGTATATACATATATTTAATATATTTTTATTAAATATATATTTTTAACATAGAAAAATTTTTCCCGAGGTAAATATTATTATTATTATTGTTACGTTGTTATCCGTGGAAGTCAGAGGTGAAAGAAGGTGCGGGCTGGAATGGGTCTAACTACAAGTTCGAAAGATGAATAAAAATTTCAACAAGGTTATATTTTCAAAACTTAACAGTGGTGACATAGACTTTTGAGCGTACAACAAATAACAACAAGTTAAATCAGGTCCATAATCAAGAGTAAAATTTAAACAGTTTCCACTAGGGGGAAATAACAAGAAAATCATGCACAATGCTGCTTTACAAGAAAGCACCAGTTAAGTGGTCTTTACAAATTCCGGGCTACGGGCCCAAATTCATCAATCCTTGAGCTCTCAGCTCACAATCACAAAACACCAAAGGGCAGAAAACCCTTAATTACATGGAGCATTACCTCCCAACTTTACACTTCAAGCCTCTCTAAGGAACTTTTATACCACAACACCATAAAGAGCTGACCCGCTCTCGATCTTTCAAGCCTATT
The DNA here is from genome assembly GCF_040414725.1 of Anabrus simplex. Lineage (NCBI taxonomy): Eukaryota > Metazoa > Arthropoda > Insecta > Orthoptera > Tettigoniidae > Anabrus > Anabrus simplex. Next base: position 917,196,620 of record NC_090266.1, on the reverse strand, counting down.
TAAGAGGCCATAAACTGAATTTACACTAACCTGCCCTCAAGGCACACAAAGAAACAGGGGTATTTAATACCCAACCTACAGGGCCTTCGCATGAAGAAAACAAAACATCAGGTTAAGTTAATGGCCCAAAGTACAGAAAGGGCTGGAGACGTGAACATGCACTCCTATATACACAATATTAAAACCTAAGTGGCTCTAGGCCGATACACAGGGGCTAATCCCAAGCTAGAGAGGTGACTCGTATGAAAAAATCTTTAATATATTAAGGAAGAGAAGAAACGGTTATGAAAACGTAGTCACCTCAATTTCAAAACGAAGGGGAGCTCGAGAGGGTGAAGCACTCTCTGTCCCCGCTTTACGGTAAAAGAGATTTGTGGTTTTTTCATAGACTGAAAAGGAATTTACATTTTAAAGAGATGGGTTCCATATTAAAGGTTTCGAACCCTCCCCGAGAGTTAGACTGCTGTGCTAGCAAGAAATAAAAATGTTAAAAGGCCATTACCATGTTGAAGATCTGCTGTCAGAAGAACGAGGCGCTTCCTGCCCCCTGCTCCATATTCACACACTGAGATGGATGTTATACTAGTGGCCCCGAGACAAGAAAATCAGCAGTTTTTATACCCCCGGGAAAATTCGAGACCTTTCAAGATTGATAACAACACGCCCTCAAACTGTTATTGGAGAAGAAAGCCCCGATTGGTCAAAAATTAAGTACTGAAATTCCTGATTGGCTACATTCAAAACAGGAGGAAAGAAAGAATTAATATTGCCAACCCACAAATGACAGAACAAAATTTAGGAAAGAGAAAACTTATGAATACAAAATTTCTCCAAGAAGGTTCATTCCTTCACACCAGAGCGCATTATCATAGTTTTTGGTCGAGACATCTGTTAGAGAATGTCCACTCTACTTGATCACTGAAAGACGAAAGCAAATCAAAAACACACAGTGACATCTTCTGGTAACCAGTAGAGTTAGTTCAGTTTTTAAAGTTCAGAGCTTCTCCTGTAGAGGAGTTTCAATTGGCGCAAGATTTGAACTTGCGTCGTAGAGGTGTACCGCCCAGTACAGACCTCCACCCCCAAAAGTCCTTACAAGGGGTGACACAGAAGAAGAAAAAAATATTTTTCCAAAACAAAGTCCAAGTTTGTTTCTGATTGGTTGAAGAAGAATTTAGAAGAGAATATATAATTGTTTTGTAGTCGGAGGTCTCTTAAGTTGTTTGATATAGATGGATGTGACTAGTTTAAGTCCAGCTGTAGAGTTTCTTGGTTGTAGTAGAATTGCAAAACCAAAAACTGTAAATCATGGAAGTAATATTTTCTAAGTCCACCAGAGGTTGATTTGAAGCAAACTGTGTTAATTGCAGAAATATAGTGTCCATGTAGTTAAAGAAGTACATTAGCTGTCGATTAATTTTGACGGCAAGACCTATCGCCGCGGCCAATGTTCAGTCGAGGTCGCCCGGACCCCTCAGGTACCCTGAGATACCTTTCTCCCGCTACTATGAGAGGGGTAGTCGTGGTGAAGCACGCCGCAGATGCGAAATTTGTTTACAGTCCTCGAGTAGCTTGCGGGTGGTGCACCGCACATCCGCCTTGGCCGGAAGGAGGGCTCCGGCTCGCCGTACACTTGTTGACCTCACCTGAGTGGAGTTGGCACGTACCTCACCTCAGTGGCGGTACGGCGCCGCACGGCTGCGGGGGCACTGGAACAGTAAGATCTCGGCGGCAGAATTGTTGTTAGAATATAATGTTTTAGGGTACAATCTTGGAGGTGAGGCTGAGGGTCCAGTGGCGTGGACACTTTTTATTTTATTTTTATTGCCACTGGTGTGGTTTAGCAGGAGACGGGAGCGTGGTAATGGCCGAATTGACAGGACAGCAGAGTAACTATGGGGAAGGTTTTACAAGGTAAATAAACAAACACAGAGCAGAAGGCCTTAAAAATACCCCCTCCCAAAATATAACCTTTGGGGTTCTTACAAAATGTTAAAGATCCAATGAGCAAGTAATTTACACAGGTTTTACCTGAGACAGGTAACCCTAAAGATTCTCTCGGTGGCTGGAATTCTCACTAACAATGTGACCGGCGTGAGAAAATCCAAGACGGTGCACGGCCCATGAAATCTGGGGGAAGCTTGCCCACGGGAACACAATTCTTGACCATAACTTGGTCTCCTACTTTTAAATTGGTGGGCCTCCGTCCACGATCATATCTTTCCCTAACCTTTTCATGAGACACTTTAAGGTTGGCCTTAGCCTGCTTCCAGAGATCTATAATACACTGACTGACAGTGACAATGCAACACCAAGGAGGAGTGGTTCGAAAGGGATGAAAGTTGGGGAAAAAACAGAGACGGCACGGATGAATATTTGATGTTTATTTCAAACCGATATGCAGGTTACACAATGCGCACGACATCGACTCAGTAGGATGTAGGACCACCGCGAGCGGCGATGCACGCAGAAACACGTCGAGGTACAGAGTCAATAAGAGTGCGGATGGTGTCCTGAGGGATGGTTCTCCATTCTCTGTCAACCATTTGCCACAGTTGGTCGTCCGTACGAGGCTGGGGCAGAGTTTGCAAACGGCGTCCAATGAGATCCCACACGTGTTCGATTGGTGAGAGATCCGGAGAGTACGCTGGCCACGGAAGCATCTGTACACCTCGTAGAGCCTGTTGGGAGATGCGAGCAGTGTGTGGGCGGGCATTATCCTGCTGAAACAGAGCATTGGGCAGCCCCTGAAGGTACGGGAGTGCCACCGGCCGCAGCACATGCTGCACGTAGCGGTGGGCATTTAACGTGCCTTGAATACGCACTAGAGGTGACGTGGAATCATACGCAATAGCGCCCCAAACCATGATGCCGCGTTGTCTAGCGGTAGGGCGCTCCACAGTTACTGCCGGATTTGACCTTTCTCCACGCCGACGCCACACTCGTCTGCGGTGACTATCACTGACAGAACAGAAGCGTGACTCATCGGAGAACACGACGTTCCGCCATTCCCTCATCCAAGTCGCTCTAGCCCGGCACCATGCCAGGCGTGCACGTCTATGCTGTGGAGTCAATGGTAGTCTTCTGAGCGGACGCCGGGAGTGCAGGCCTCCTTCAACCAATCGACGGGAAATTATTCTGGTCGATACTGGAACAGCCAGGGTGTCTTGCACATGCTGAAGAATGGCGGTTGACGTGGCGTGCGGGGCTGCCACCGCTTGGCGGCGGATGCGCCGATCCTCGCGTGCTGACGTCACTCGGGCTGCGCCTGGACCCCTCGCACGTGCCACATGTCCCTGCGCCAACCATCTTCGCCACAGGCGCTGCACCGTGGACACATCCCTATGGGTATCGGCTGCGATTTGACGAAGCGACCAACCTGCCCTTCTCAGCCCGATCACCATCCCCCTCGTAAAGTCGTCTGTCTGCTGGAAATGCCTCCGTTGACGGCGGCCTGGCATTCTTAGCTATACACGTGTCCTGTGGCACACGACAACTCGTTCTACAATGACTGTCGGCTGAGAAATCACGGTACGAAGTGGGCCATTCGCCAACGCCGTGTCCCATTTATCGTTCGCTACGTGCGCAGCACAGCGGCGCATTTCACATCATGAGCATACCTCAGTGACGTCAGTCTACCCTGCAATTGGCATAAAGTTCTGACCACTCCTTCTTGGTGTTGCATTTGCTCTGTCAGTCAGTGTATTATCTGGATCTATTGTCTCAGGTAGAATATCACTAAGAGACCAACGGATAGAGAGCGGCCTGTTGGGAACAAACTTAAACATCAAAGAAGCTGGAGTAAACTTATGGGATTTATGAACCGCCGAATTCAAAGCTAAAGCTAACCAATGCAGTGACGTGTCCCACCTAGAATGATCTTCATGATGACAGGCAATAAGAGCCGACCTCAAATTTACGATTGACCCGTTCAGCTACAGATGGTTGAGGATAGTAAGCTGAAGTAGTCACATGAGAAATGGACAGATCAAAACAGAATTTACGGAAGAGATTGGAGGTGAAAGCTTTAGCATTATCAGAAACAATATATTGACACGGACCAAAAGAAGAGAAGATGGAATTTAAACAAGAAATGGTGGACTGAGCAGTAGCCAGCTTCGTCGGAAATACCAAGAAAATCTTGTAAAACCATCTACACACACACAAGAATGAATTTATTGGCGTTCCCCTTAGATTGGGGGAAGGGTCCTACGTAGTCGATATAAAGACGTTCCATGGGGCGCGACGCTTGATGAGAAGACAAGAGCCCTTGCTTAATGGACATGGTGGGTTTGCTAAGCCAACAAGATTTACAAGCCTTTACCAATTCACGGGTTTCTCCGTCCATACCCTTCCAAATGAACATTTCTCGGATCTTTTCTCTAGTTTTGAAGATAACTAAATGCCCCCTAATGGGGTATCATGGTAGTACTAGAAGATCATAGGTACAAGAACAGTTTGAACCACAACTTTCATCTTTTGATCATGCCTCGACGGGCAACATAAAACACCATTCCTCATTACATAAGGGACGACATGTTCCCCAGAAGAAAGGGTTTCCATGTTAGGGGCCAGCGTCGGATCTTCACGTTGATATTTTTCAAGATCCCTAAACAACATGGGAGTATCCGTTAGAATGGCATTAACCTCAGGTAGTATGGACTCGGGAGGTGAAGAACTATCAACCTCATTAGCAAACATACGGCTTAGTCCGTCAGCAACCACGATTTCAGTTCCTCTTATATGCCTAACATCAAATTGGAAGGCAGAAATTCTGATGGCCGAGCGGGCTATGCGACCAGTGCGACGTGGCCTACCTAAGACCCAACTTAAGGCTTGGTTATCAGTCTCCAAGTCGAACGTGATATGTTCCAGATAGAGGCGGTACTTTCCTAGAGCAAACAAGACAGCCAAACCCTCAAGTTCATAGATGGAATACTTGGATTCTTGGGCCGATAATGTCCTAGATGCATAGGCGATGGGTCGCCTCCCTAGTTCAGTCTCTTGAAGAAGGACTGTAGCTACCGCCGACGACGACGCGTCGGTTTGGACGATGAATTTCGTAGAGAAATCGGGCATAGCGAGGACAGGGGCATTACAAAGGGCTAATTTGAGGTCTTCGAAAGCGGCTTGTTGAGAAGACCCCCACTCACATTTGATGCCTTTCCTACGAAGAAGGTTCAAGGGCGCCGCTCTATTACCAGAGTTAGGAATAAATTTCCTGAAGAAATTCACCATGCCAATGAACCTGGCGATACCTTTGATGTACTTGGGAGTTTTGATATCACGGATGGCCTGTGTTATGGAATGATCTACAGCGACACCATCGGGCGACACGAAGTGCCCTAGAAATGACATGGAAGGTTTAGCGAAAGCAACTTTCGACAGCTTAAAAGTTAACCCTGCCTTCCTAAGGCGATTAAGGACCTCTTTCAGATGATCAAGGTGTTCTTCAAAGGACCCAGAAAATACGACATCATCAAGATAATGGAATAAATACTCAAATTTGATGTCGGAGAAGTCCCTATCTAGCAGTCTCGTAAGCACTGCTGCTCCCGTGGGGTGCCCGGAAGGCACGCGGTTGTATTCATACAAGTTCCAATCAGTGGCAAATGCTGTCAGATGTTTAGATTCTTCAGCCAGAGGAATCTGGTTATAAGCCTGATTGAGGTCTAAGATGGTGAAGAACTTAGCTTTACGAAACCATGAAAAACAAGAATGAAGGTCGGGAAGGGGCACAGATTTTAACACCACCTTCCGATTGAGAGCCCTATAATCAATCACAGGCCTGAAGCCACCTTGGGGTTTCGGAAGAAGGAAAATAGGCGATGAATACGCCGACTTAGAGGGCCGAACTATACCATCTTTCAACTTCTAATCCATGATTTCCTTCAAAGCCTTCATTTTAGGTGGAGATAGCCTATAAGGTGGAAATCGAACAGGAATCGAATCCGTAACCTCAATCTTGAATTCTATAAGGTCAGTAACACCAAGAGTGTCAGAAAAAACTTCTGGAAAGGACTGACACTACTTACGAATACCATCAGCCTGCTCCTCAGGTAGATGTCTAAGGTCTAACGACATCTCATCCTGGGTAGGCGAAACAGATGAACATGATACAGAACTACATGATAACAAGGGGATTTTGAAATTACTGACAAATTTGAAAGTGCACGACTTGCCCTGAATGTCGAGCACTAGACCGGTGTGAGACATGAAATCGGCTCCCAATATAAGGGGGCAAGACAAGTGCTTAGCCACAAACAGTTTAACTTTCCAAGTAAATTTAGAGATACGAATTTTGGCATACAGGAAACCTAAAATTTCTAATGGAGATGAGTTAGCCGAAACATATTGACCCGAAGACGAACAAAAATCAGGAAGTTTACAAACAGATCTTAATTTGGAATATCATTCAGCCAAAATAATGGAACAAACACTGCCTGAATCTAAAAAGGCAGTTACGGGCTCATTATTCAATTCAATCTTGAGAAATGGAACAGGTGCGGGGGAATCCGCCGCAATCCTAAGACATTCCTTGGGACGTAATGGTAATGTAGAACAGTTCTGACCTTTTCCTGAATTTTCGTCGGATTTAACCTGGGCTGAGCCTTGAAAAGATGAATCTGCCGACTCAGCCGGAGTAACTAGTCACTTATGATTGTTGGTAGGAGTTGACCCGAAGTTGAGCAGGAGGAAGTGCTATTTGAATTCGGGCAATTTTTGGCAATATAAGAGAAAGCGCCGCATTTAAAACAGCCTTGGGATGACCCTGCTCCCTTGTATATCCCATTGGATTTAATTAATGGACACTTATTACGTAAATGATCTACCGACCCACAAGCGAAACATTTGCGGGCAGTGAAGGTTCGGCGAGGTGGAGGCCGAAAATTGCTTGAAGATGGAGAGGGTTCCTTCGCAACACGTAAGGTGTCGGCATATCTAACCCCTTCAGCTGAAACAGCCATAGCTTCCAGCTCGGCAAAAGTTTGTGGACGCGACGCAAAGCACAAATATGACCTATACGATGGAGAAATGCCCTCCACAATGGCCTGTACAATTTCATCTTCAGGAAAATGGAGGGCAAATACTCTGGTGTAGAATTTGATGTCTTGCATGAAGTCTGCCAGGTTTTCATCGAGTCGCTGTACTCGGTAGTAGTACTTTTGAATTAGCGATGACCTAGCTCGAGCGGGGATAAAATTCGTCAGAAGGTGTGCATGAAACTCTTCAATAGTTGATTGTTCGGCAATTGCCCTAACTATTTTGTCAGATAGAACACCAATTGAATAGGGATAAATATTCTGCCGAATTTGACACGGGGAAAGAGAAAAAACAAGAACATGATCTTGGAATTCAGCAAAAACCTTAAGAATGAAATAACGTCACTGGTAGAGTTAACAGAAAACTTAGAAATACCTCTGAGCAACATTGCAAAAGGATGGGGCAAACTGCTGAAGCCAGGTGACATAGTAGGTAGAGGCCTAAGTGGCGGAGAATCTGTTTCAGAAGGTGCATTATTCAACGAGTTACGACGTTCAGATTCGTTGTCTAATGGGGCAGAGGTTTGTTGAACTCCTACTGATTTCCTATTTTCTTCTCCTTTAGAAGAGTCTTCCTCGCTAACTACGTTTACTGTAGCCGGTTGGTCGGTTTTGGGAGGGACTGCCCCAGTTAACAATAGGCTAACCTTACTGGACAAGGTGGAAAGGTTTCCGAGAAGAGCACTAGCCTCCTTCCCTTGAATGTCTTTCAACTTTAGAGACAACAGATCGTTAACTTTATTTAGAAAAATGAAACAATCTATCTTGCACACTTTTAAGTTGATTTGGAGAAGGATCATTTTCTTCAAAAAAAACTAACTACGGATGCTAGCTCAGTAGTATTGTCAGTGATCGTGGAGAGAGAGTCGTCAATCTCTTTCTCTCACAAAGTGGGGATGGAAATAGGCAAATCAAGGGACTCTTTAAGCTTGTTGGCGTCTACCGCACCGGTGCCTCCATATTCCACATTTCTAATAGTTAATTCATAGATTAATTCCTCCTTGCGCAAATAGCCGGGATGGAGGACATCGCGAGGGCCGGGCATGATGACAGACACTTTACAAATTTAGAAAAATCGAAAAAATTCCAGCGACTGAGAAAATGGATAGAGTTCAAAGTTAAGCAATGTTTAGCCGTCAAAAGGGGCTAAATGAGACCCATTCAACCACGCTCTGCTTCCACTTGTTACGGAGTTATCCGTGAAAGTGAGAGGTGAAAGAAGGTGCGGGCTGGAATGGGTCTAACTACAAGTTCGAAAGATGAATTAAAATTTCAACAAGGTTATATTTTCAAAACTTAACAATGGTGACATAGACTTTCGAGCGTACAACAAATAACAACAAGTTAAATCAGGTCCATAACCGAGAGAAAAATTTAAACAGTTTCCACTTGGGGGAAATAACAAGAAAATCAGGCACAATGCCGCTTTACAAGAAAGCACCAATTAAGTGGTCTTTACAAATTCCGGGCTACGGGCCCAAATTCATCAATCCTTGAGCTCTCAACTCACAATCACAAAACACCAAAGGGCAGAAAACCCTTAATTACATGGAGCGTTAGCTCCCAACTTTACATTTCAAGCCTCTCTAAGGCACTTTTACCACAACACCATAAAGAGCTGACCCGCTCTCGATCTTTCAAGCCTATTTAAGGGGCCATAAACTGACTTTACACTAACTACCCTCAAGGCACACAAAGAAACAGGGATATTTAATACCCAACCTACAGGGCTTTCGCATGAAGAAAACAAAAATCAGGTTAAGTTAATAGCCCAAAGACAGAAATGACTGGAGGCGTGAACTTGCACTAATACATAGACAATATTAAAACCTAAGTGGCTCTAGGCCGATACACAGGGGCTAATCCCAAGCTAGGGAGGTGACTCGTATGAAAAAACTTTAATACATTAAGGAAGAGAAGAAACGGTTATGAAAACGTAGTCACCTCAATTTCAAAATGAAGGGGAGCTCGAGAGGGTGAAGCACTCTCTATCCCCGCTTTACGGTAAAAGAGATTTGTAGTTTTTACATAGACTGAAAAGGAATTAACATTTTAAAGAGATGGGTTAAATATTAAAGGTTTCGAACCCTCCCCGAGAGTTAGACTGCTGAGCTAGCAAGAAATAAGAATGTTAAAATGCCATTACCTCGTTGAAGATCTGCTGTCAGAAGAACGAGGCGCTTCCCGCCCCTTGCTACATATTCACACACTGAGTTGGATGTTATACTAGTGGCCCCGAGACAAGAAAATCAGCAGTTTTTATAACCTCGTGGAAAATTCGAGACCTTTCAGGAATGATCACAACCCGCCCTCAAACTTTTTTTGGCTACAGTACACAGTTACACACAAAATTGGGGAAGAAAGCCCCGATTGGCCAAAAATTATTTACAGAAATTCCTGATTGGCTACATTCAAAACAGGCGGAATGAAAGGATTAATATTGCCAACCCACAAATGACAGAACAAAATTTAGGAAAGAGAAAACTTATGAATACAAAATTTCTCCAAGAAGGTTCATTCCTTAACACCAGAGCGCAATATCATAGTTTTTGGTCGAGACATCTGTTAGAGAATGTCCACACTTTTTGATCAATGAAAGACAAAAGCAAATCAAAAACACACAGTGACATCTTCTAATAACCAGTAGAGTTCGTTCAGTTTTTAAAGTTCAGAGCTTCTCCTATAGAGAAGTTTCATTTGGCGCAAGATTTGAACTTGCGTCGTAGAGGGGTACCGCCCGATACAATTATTATTATTATTATTATTATTATTATTATTATTATTATTATTATTATTATTATTATTATTATTGTTATTATTTCGACAAAATTTTCTGAGTCATACGATATTCGAAATTAAGACATTCATCACGACTGTATGATCGTTATCACCTTCCTACATTTACTTAGTTTGAATAATATCTCAAAGAATATTAACACATTATATAAACTTTGCATTTTATACTTTCCCGACGTGAATTTTTGAGCCCTGAAGAGTTTTACACGACGACCAGAAATGTAATACGTTCGCGTGATCATTATTAAATATCAATTTGACACACGCACTGAAAATTTGTTGGGCAAACAATATTCTAACTACACCTTGATAAAATATATTTGCAGACCTGTAATCTTAGCCGTCATCCTGGATTTCTGGCTGCATTCAGCCAGCAGGCCTTGTGCCTAGCCTTCCATGGCTACATCATCTTCTTATCATCTTCTTATATATCTAACTTAAACTACACAAAAGTTACACTCGGTGTCGATCAACACCGCAAAAGCCGCATTTTCTTCGCGTTTAACATGCGACGAGCACTATTCCTAAATGGCGACTGTCACTGTTTTCCCAAGACTCTTCTTTCGTTTACCCTACCGCTGGCCAGGTGTTCCAAGCAGATAAGAAAATCAGACATCGCGGCCAGCCTCCACACTTCTCTTTGACCAATATTAAACGCACACAATGAAACACAGAGAGAAACTCAGCTACATATTTTACCCAAGTTAATTGGAGAACAAAACCCCGCACTTTCTTCCAGACGAGTGACGTCAGTTTCGCCGTTCAGACAACCAGACAGAGTGTTTAAAATAGACGGAGGGAGATTTCTTTTATACTCTCTGGGAGGGACGCCACCCTCTCCACGAGGCTTGATCGCACAATCTGCTAATTACACCTCCAATGGACCAACTTTCTTGAAATTTGTTCCATAACTTCGGCCAGACTTACGATTCATTACGGTGTTAATTTCATATTTTTCCCATACTTGCAACGGGCGAAATGAATTATTATTGCCCTGGCGTTTCGCGGGTTTATCGTCATCCATTGGCCTTGCCACGTGCCGCTAATTCGGGAGACGGACGCAAACTTTTCTCCAGGCTTAACTACATTTACCCTTGGGGTTCTACATTCACATACGGTTTATGAATAATTTAGATCCTTTATTCCTCGATTTACCCTGTCGTCAAAATCTCTCGTTATGAAGGATTTCTTGAATTTGACAAATTATCCAATACTCGAGGTCCACTGATGTGACCCGGCATTTCACGAGCGCGCGGCACGCTCGTCACGGAGAGTTCTGTTCCCACGGCAGAGAGAAGCTCTTGAAATAAAAACATGGCTACTCTCAAAAAGTAGTTTGAAGCTGAAATAAATATTTGGAATTAAAAAAATTCTCATCGTAGAATTATGGGTTCATAATCCACCTACAACGACGAAATGTTTACCCAGTAAATATATTCCTTCAAAATTCTGAACTGTAAATGGGAATTTTGGTACAAATGAACCATGATTCTACGTAAAATTTCCCAGTCGAACTCATTCTTGACGTAGGACTTTGTTACTTTCACGTATTTTCCTGTTCTCCTCTTCCAACAATAAAATTGCATTACACATGTCATCAAGGAAATCTTCTCTTAAAAATGAGCACTGTAGACATTCCCTGTCTCTCTCTGGATTACTGCAGCTGCCTGCCTGTCTTCGGAGTGGTGCCTCGAACTGTCTTTCTTTCGATGTGGCGACCATATTTACGGGAAGCAGTTCTCCTTCTTCCTCTTCTCAGATTACCATTTCCCCTGCTGGTAAGGTGACGTCATCCGGTGGTGGAACTCTTTCTTCTGGTCTATGGTAAACCTACAAATTTTCAGCGTTGAATATGGCCTCACTGCTACCATCCAGACTCAGAATTTTGTAAGAATTATTCCGGATACTTTTGATCACGTTGAAAGGTCCAACATATAAGGGAGCAAATTTAGCATATATGTTCTCTTGTGGTTCATCATGGGTTTCCTAACAAGCACAAATTCGCCTGCCTCCAGGGGACGGCGGAATCTCCTGTTCCTCACCCTGCGCAACCGGCGATCTGCCTGCCGACGTAGATGTTCTACCGTACTCTGGATGCATAATTCCTGTGACGGTCGGGGATCGTTCGGACACTGGACTACACCATGCTACGATCTCACAGGATATCTATTGAAATGTACAACAGAGGGAATTCTCCCTATAGACTCGTGTACAGTGTTATTTACGCTAGTTACTGTTAGGGGTAGCCCATCAACCCACATAAAATGCTCTCGGGCGTAGTAAATTCTGCAGAATTTTGCAATCACTTGCATTACTCTCTCGCTAGAATTTCCCTCAGGATGCCTAACACTGCTCAGGATGTGATGGATTTCAAAGTTTTGAATGGCAGCTTTAAACTGCGCAGAAGTGAACTGGGGACCATGATCTGTCAGAAGAATTTTCGGTGTGCCCATTTCCAGAAAAATATTGCGAGAAATACATCTCAAGGCAAGCTTAGTATTCGCTTTCTGCATTGGAAACAGTGTCGTAAATTTGGAGAAGACGTCAATGGTTACCAGTACGCGCCTGCCTGATCAAATAATGGTTTGCGTTAACCCGCTGGCATGTATCACATGTGATGATGATATCCCTGACATTCTCCCTCAAATTCACTTAGGTAAACGTTGCTTGGATAGACGACACAACCTTATCGATCCCTCCATGACCGATAACGATGTACGTGCCAGATTAGTCCCTTCTGAAGCTGCGCTGGTACCAAAATTCGGGATTTCACGTGATCGTTGTCTACAAATTTTACCAACGTGTTATTCACATTCAAGTAGTTGTTCGATAGTTATTTGAATGGCAAAGTATCGTGGATCATCAGCTGGGAGTGTCCCTCGAAGGAAAGTAATCATTTTTGAGCAGAAAGGATCTCTCAGTTGTAAGTCTCTCAATCGTCTTAATTCTGATAGAAAATAGTGGTCTTCCCGGACTAGGTCTAAATGATTCACGATATGCTCTTCCTCGTTAGGTTTTCTGCTTAGCAAGTCGGCCAAGACATTCCCGAAACAGTGCTCAATCTCGAAATCAAATTGTTGAATGAACAGGGCCCACCTGGCCACTCGTTCACTAGTAACAGCGGTTTTCATGATAAAAGTTAGTGCTTTATGGTAGCTTTTAACGACTATGTGAAATCCATAAATCATTTTCTTCCAATGTTGCAATGCCTGAACAATAGCCAACATTTCTAATTCCGTCACGCTGTATTTGATTTCATGTGATCTTAACTTTCGGCTGTAGAAAGACAAATAGCTCATATTATGAGGCTCGTCTGAACATTCCTGATAGATAAGTGCCCCGATTCCCACGGTGGATGCATCAGTCTGCACGATAAATGGTTTCTCAAAATCGGGATAGCCTAGCTTGACGCTGTTTATCAAGGGCTCTTTAGTTTTTCTGAATGCCTCCTCTGGACTCCATTTCCATCTGTTGTTCTTGTGAAGCAAGCTCTGAAGTGGGGCCACAACTTCAGTGTAATTTACGCAGTGGTCCGAAAAATTGCACGTTCTAAGGAATTGCCTGACGTTCTTAATTTTTAGTGGGCTTTGGAACTTGTCTATGGCTTGGTGTTTCACCAGATTAGGGCGAACCCTCTCACCATCAATAACATGGTCGAGAAACAAGACCCCTTTTCAACAAAAATGTGATTTCTTTAGTTTATTTTGAAGCCTGATGTCCTTAAATTCTCCAGCAGTTTCCTCAAATCCCGCATATTTCCCTCGAAACTCGCTGAAGCTAGCAAAATGTCACCGACATAACGAGTAGTTTCGGCCTTAACTTCATCAGTGAGACTTCGATCTAGGGCGCGTATGAGGGCTGCACCGGCATTGTTCACTCCAAAAGGGAGCCGGTTGAAAACATACGTCTGCTGATAGAAAATGAAGCTAGTAAATAATTCAGACTTGTGTTCCAAACCGATGTGATGATATGAGGATGTCAGATCTACGCTAATTAAGCGTGATTTTCCTCTGAGACGTTTGCTAACCTGTTTAATAGGAGGAGCCTCATCGTGCTCGGGGATTAAACGTTGATTTAGAGCACGCGTGTCCAAACGCACGCGTAGTGACCCGTCCGGTTTTTGTAACGTGACCAAAGGGTAATATGGATTGGGATGCTTCGAAATTAATCCTTTCTCCTCCATTTCCTTAATAATTTTGGCGGGTTGAGTGTAATACTTGTCTGGTATAGGATACGGTCTCCTCTTAAAAGGTGTCCAATCCGTAACCACTAGAGCTTACGTGAAGTTAGGAATTAGACCCATTTTGGAATCGAACACAGATATAAATTCCGTTAGGAGAGCTCTTGTTCCTCCTTTTCCACTCTACCAGGACATTCAGCTACCTTTAACACTGTTAAGGCCTCGTAATCGGTGTCAACCTCAGCCTGCAGGACGTCATGTAGCTCTTCATGATGAATTCGTTCATCCTCTACAATGTAACTTTCACCAGGGACACCCTCTATTGAATTTAAGACATCTAAACCTTGGGCATCCTCTTCGCCGTATTCTAATGTTCTGCCTTCTCCCAATTCCTCACTTAATGTAACAAATACTGCTCTCTCTTCCTTTCTGATACTTGATTTGATTTCTACTTAATTCAATGACTGTGTTGGTCTCAGGGATAAAATCGGCCCCTAAGATTACATTGTAATGTATATTGGACATGACTACAAATGTATGAGCAAAGTGGAATTTCCAATGTGGACATCTAAATAGTTTTGTACCTTACAAACAGCAATTTTGTAAGATATTACCCCTCGAATTTTTACATCTGACACCGGAATAACTGTAATTTATTCTGCTGTCGCAAATCGCCCAAAAGAGCCTGGGAAATGATTCTGATACTGGCTCCAGTATACACCAACATTTCATCTGGAAATTGCAGATACGGACATTAGTTAAAGGTAGTTTCTTCACTTGATTGCTCTCCTGTTTCAGATGTTCCTCCACCAAGTCATCAGCTCCTGTATCCACCAATATTTGATCTGGAAATTGCAGATACGGACATTAATTAAAGGCAGTTTCTTCACTTGATTGCTCTCCTGTTTCAGATGGTCCTCCACCAAGTCATCAGCAATTTTATCAGGTGTAACTCCTCGAATTTTCACATCTGACACCGCAATAACTGGTGTCATCCACGAATCTATCTGTGCGACCACCCACTCATCTGACGTCTCACCTTCACAACCTGGGGTTAAAGACTCTGAAATTTTCCCTATTGGGATTTTGAAGCTTTTTCTATCAAGTGCCGACTGTGACTCTTGTTCAAAATTTGGTGCAAATGGATTTAAACCAGAACTCCGCTGATCTTGCCGATTTACCCTCTGGAATTCTAGACTCTCAGACCCAAAACAATCCGTATTAACCTCCTGACGCTGGATGGCTCCCTTCCATTTCTCCCTTTCGTGGTTTCTCCTTAACCCATATGTATATTGAGAAAATTCACGGTATCTTTCGTCGTCATCACGGTGGAAGTTCTGAGTTCGATTACTTCCCCAGTCCCCAGTCTCCGCCCCCACCATATCGCCTCCAGTATGGGTTCCTCCTTTGTGGATAATTCCAATTACCCCTACGCCTTTTCCAATCCTCATTACGGTGATGCGAGGGTTCCCTTATTACTTCGGAACTCACGCCTTCTCTCGGTCGACTGCGGCTTTACCTGCTCAGGTGCCTCTTGAACTCCCTCGGGAACCTGGCTAACGGTATTCACGTGCTGTTCATGAGATCGTCCCCCTCTGGGTGACAGTTGATTATGGGTGTGATCTAGCCGTCTAAGGACCATCTCCGCTTGTATGGTCGTTTCTACCTTCGATGCAATGAGCATCCTTCGCACTTCTGGAGCTAGCTGTTTCTGGATGGCCTGGACCAACTCCTGCTCAGATGGTTGTGCCTCAAGGTCACGAAATTTTACTAACTGGGCAGTGAAGAGTTCACTGAACTTAGTAGGGCCTATTGCAGTGTAACGACGGGAGTATAGTTCTAGTCTTAGACTCTGCTGAATTTCCGTGTTCCAAACCGTATTTAAAAACGCCCTTTGGAACTCGTCAAAAGTGTCAAAGTGATATCGAAAACCTTTAAACCGTAAGAGTGGTGCCCCCTCTAGGTATTTTTCAGCTACCCTTAACTGTCGCTCTTCAGGAATTTTGGCGCGCCGGATGTACTCCCTAAGGTCCTTAAGGAGTCTTTTGGAGTGGTATGTGGTCCTACATTTAATTTCTTAGGCTGGTCCTCATGTAGCCTAATCATGTTGATAACATTCATGACCTCTGAGTCTTGAGATCGACTGGTCTCAACATTCGAGCTATGACCGCTGTCATTCACGTGACTGACATTTGGCAACTGACCACCAAAGTCCAAATTAAGAGCTGCCGAAATTTGGTTCAATACTTTGTCCACCTTGGACTGCATATCGACCACGCTGCTATTCCAACTATTCACTCCGTTCTTAATGAATCCAAGCCTCTTATCCGTTTCCTCCTGGGGTAACGTAATTTCTCTTAGGTCCTGCTCCCTACTACTGCTCCTATAGTTGAACTCCCGGGTGTGTTTATTTCTGTTTCCAAGTAATTCTCCTTGGATTTCCTTAATTATAATTACAGAATTCTCATTAGCAACTTTGAGTTTACTAATTGCTTCTTCATTACTTTGCAATAGTTTCTTCTCCATGGTTTCAGTTTTCGATAATAATTTACTATCCAGTTCCCCACTAATTCTGTCTATCTTGTTATCCAGTGACTTAATGACCGCTGATAAAACTTGCCGTTGTTCCTCTACTATGGTTAACGTTTTCCTCTTTTCCTGATCAATGGAATTCTGTATCTCTACCTCTTGTTGTGTAATGTCAACCTTAACCTCGACCTGGCTCTCGATCAGCTGTTTGTGCGCTGCCTGTCTTTCAATTAGATGTTTGTCAAGTTCCTTCCTCATCTTCTCCTGACTATCGCATAATCTACTGTACATGTCATGGCTTTCGTCGAAACGCTTGTCCATATCGGTTTTCAAACTGTCCTGTATTTTGGAAAATTGCCTATCAAAATCCTTCTTCAAATTGACCTGAACTTCCGCACATTGTTTATCGATTTCCTTCTTAATCTCCAAATGGCTATTATCAAAACGCTGATTGAGTTTACCTATCTCATCCCTAAATTCCTCTTTAATTTCTATGCAAATAGTCTGTGTCTCATGAACCATGTCCTTAAACCCAACCTTCAATTCATCACTAGACTCTTTACAATTAGCCTGGGTATCATCAATCCTACTCTTCAAATCGTCAATAGTGTCTTTCAAACTAGCTGCCAAACACTCACTTCGAACTTTTATATCCTCCATTTTACTATCCAAACTATCATTCTGGACTTTCATGTCCTCCCTCAAATTCTCATTCCGAATTTTCGTATCCTCCATCTGAATTTTAATGTCCCTACTCAAACTATCATTCTGGACTTTCGTATCCTCCACCTTATTATTCACACTATCGCTCTGGACTTTCATGTACTCCCTCAAACTATTCAAACTATCACTCTGAACTTTCATGTCCTCTCTCATCTGTCTTAGCATATCCATCACCGCCTGATCTTCCATCTTACTATAACACAATACAAAATGAGAACGCTGGCTGTTAATGCCACCAGAATATTCCAAACTACTGAGGAAAGAATTCACCATCTACTGCGTTTTCGCATACAATCGCTATTATAAATTAATACTAAACTGACAACAATCCTACAGTTGCCTTATTAAAATTTAATTTATGTGGCTTGTATTACAAATAGATTAATAAAAAAAAATTCTGAAGTTAATAAGCTAATCTGGATAAATATCCTAAATAATTTCGCTTCCATAAATTAATTAATTAATGACCATGCTAATGCATAAATTTTAAATGTAATTCTGCTTTACCACTTCAAAAATTTATTATTGTTACATGACTTTAGCTTCAATAAAGCCTTAAGTACTGGCTTCCTTAAAATGCATTGTGACTTTTATTATTATTATTATTATTATTATTATTATTATTATTATTATTATTATTATTATTATTATTATTATTATTATCGACCAAGTAGTTAAGCTCCTCGTTCAATTTGATAATATCGAGCACTCTCATTGGACATAATTCGTTTAACTGCGGCTCACCGATAATCCTCATCCGCTTGTATTATTTATAATGTGGCTTAGGCCTCAACAATATTTCATATTATCCTAATATTTTTTCCATATATAATTCTCTAATCGTTATCGTGGCACTTCATCGTTATCGTGACATCAAAGATCCTCATTTTTATTGTGACTTCAAAGTCATACGTTTAATCACCCATTCTTACTGAATTCAGGGCGCGTTAGTTTCATCGTTATCGTGACTGAAGGCTCCTCATCGTTATCGTGATATCAAAGCCTCAACTTGGGCCGCCACTCTTGCTGAACCCTTGACTTACCATTCCATCGTTGGTCGGCCACAGCTGCTGCAGTAGAGCAATATCGTACTCTTAAATCTTGGGGTCCTAGGGGGAATAATTCGGTCACGATCTCAACCAAACGATGGGGTTCAGAAGAGAGCCGAACTACTTGAAATGAGGAGCAAATATGTGCTTACTAACTTTTATTCAATCAATTAACTGCACAAAAAATATTTATATAAAATCCTTGATCAAAAAATTAATTATTTAGTGTTTCAAACGCAGTCACTTTGCATGGCGTTACTTTTATTAATTACAGTATCGAAGAATTTTCTTCGGAGATAAATAGAAATATCACAGATTAGTGGACGGCGAAACCGAAAATTGAAAAGAAAGCCTGAAAATCGGGCACCTATTTATCCAAAGGATAACTGAGAATTAATCGACACAGTCCGTGGAAAATCTGACCTTCAACAAGTAGAATGTCAGATTTACTCTTAACTAAGGTTATGCAGCAGTCAAATACCCTATCGGATATGGGAACACCCGCCGAACGGACCCTTAATCGAACCAAATTGACTATTAGTTGCTTTGGATACGTCGCGAAATATTACTGGAAAGCATGGTGTTCACTACAAGTTAACAGCAGCATTCACAATTGAAATAAAATTCCACCATGTATTGTCATCTCGTGACACCATTAAGTTATAAATTAATCCCGATGCTGACATATGCATCACCCAGACAGCTGTTCAGAACGAACCAACAACAACACGATCCGAGAGGATCTTACGTTACGTCGTTCTGAAGGAACAAAATTGCGAAATGCAGGAAACACTTATTCATCACGCATTTAGATGAAATGCAAAACACTGAAGTTGAATAAAAAGAATATTATTATAAAATCAATTTTAACGTTGTAAATTGTTACGTTACGCTTAATAAAATTACAAGTCCGCATGGTGAAATAAAATAAAACATAAGATTTCTTCCCTTTATAACAACGACTACTATCACAGATATTATTGTTTGTCCAACACACTACCTGCAAAGTTATTAATCGACCACAATCACTACGCATTATAAAAAGATAGGACGAAAAATTATAATAAAATATTTTCCCGGCTGACGAATCGAACCCGAATTCGTAACTCAAGTCTCACATAAATAAGCTAAGTGTCCACACGCACACTAGCAAAGAAATCGGATGTCAGAACGACAAAACAATTAAGTCCGTAAATAGAAATAAAATACTGAAGTTAAATAAACTCAAACACGATGGCACACTGCAATAATATTCAATCACCGTTAGCTCAGTACCCAACATTGGACAATCCTCACGTTCAGGCCACTAGTGGTTCCATAATCTTAGGTAAACTCCTTCCAGTGGGTGAGGGCTGTGCGCAAACATGGCCTCAATGCTGCATAGCTAACACTCTTCGCATTGCATACACTACTGCATACACTACCATCGCTCAAGTCATCTCGCAACAACACCTAATCTAAGACTTGAGTATATACAGCCGACATCCTAAACCTATCGTCGTGCCTATCTAATGTCTGCACCCTAATACTCAACACTATGTACATACTTAAACCTTCCTATACCTATCGCTGAGCGTGAACTACGACGTCCTATCATCAGTGTACTCCCAGGATAACATGTGACGTCCTAAATCTATTGTCGAGCGGAAATAGGGTTGTCTACGCTTCCTCTAGAATGTCAGGCGAAATCGTAACTTTGAACACACTCTTAGATATTTTAGCTGCAAACCTTGTCGAAACTAATATCACACAATGAAACAAATCTTGCCACAGAATGAACGCAATTCGGCAAATGCAACTAAGTCCGTATCTTGTTAATAAAACGTTAAATTGAAAATAAATAACGCGTGGCAAGCAATCCACAACTCAAACACTAATTCGACATACGCAATGAAGTTTGAAAAAATAAAAATGACTTTCAACACACGTCTAACATTACGTGAATATCGCCCAAACCAGTAATCATCATCACCGCTAAAATCCACAACGTAACTCTAGGGTGAGACCCTCAAATCGCCTACCATCTTACTATTCCAAATCCATATCCATGATTATCCAGTGAAGCGAAATCCAATGAATCTCCACAGCCCAACTATCGCTTTAATAACGTCCAATATCTCATCCCACAATGTTTCCGATTTAATGATAAATTATCATCTCGTAATTTTTGAAATTTACTGATTGGAAAGTTGTCATTACAGTCAAATACCCAACCGTGTATTCAGAATGCTCTTCTGCCCTGGAGGTCGTATTAGTATAATATTCATTAGGCCGACTTTACGTAAACTAGTCACTTGGATTTAACTACCACGAGCTACAATCTTCAACAGAAATTGTTTTTCACTTGGGATCTTAACTTGAAACCTTACTGTGCATCACAGAGCACTCGCTTCGAGCCAACCTTCGCCCGGTCAGCTGTTCCGGATTGTTAGCGGAATATACTACAGCCTGCCACATACATCCTGTCTCAAAAATTCTTCGCCATCAACAAATATAGCCTGTCTCAAAAATTCATTCTCATCGCCTCTCACGGCGGCATTACACGAAATACAGGCTTCCTCTGCCTTCAACATCTATACAACTCTTATCTCAACAAATCATTTCGGAACAATCCATTCTTCTGTTTCAAGACTTTTCAAACCTCAATCCTCTCGTGACAAACAACTTTTATAAAATATATTTTTTCATTTATTTTTACTACAACTTTCGGTCCTCAGGAATACAACAAAACGCGATTTACCTCATCACCGACATACACGATGTCACAAAATTTAACTTCCCACAAAAAACATAACTTTATCAGACTTCACAGGATTTTGAGATGAACGCAAATCTTATTGAAGATATCTGTTATATACATTTTTAACATAGAAAATTTTATCCCGACGTAAATATCAGTATTATTATTATTATTATTATTATTATTATTATTATTTCGACAAAATTTTCTGAACTCATACTATTTTCGAAATTAAGGCATTCATCACGACTACAAGTTCGTTATCACGTTCCTAATTATACTTAGTTTGAACAACATCTCAAAGAATATTGACACATTCGCATTTTATACCTTCTCGACGTGAATTTTTCAGCCCTGAAAAGTTTCACACGACGACCAGAAATGTAATACGTTCACCTGATCATTATTAAATATCAATTTGACACACCCACTGAAAATTTGTTGGGACAAACAAAATTCTAACTACAACATTGGAAAAATATATTTACAGACCTGTAATCTTAGCCGTCATCCTGGATTTCTGGCTGCATTTAGCCAGCAGGCCTTGTGCCTAGACTTCTATGGCTACATTTGACATCATCTTCTTATACAGGGTGTTAGGTGTATACGTGCAGATATTAAGCTAGTCGGCTAAGAAAAATACATCTCATAATATATGCTATGTACTTTTTACCTTGTCCTATTAGTTTGCCCATAACTGAGCCAAATTCAGGACCTAATGTGTTTTGAACGGCCGTAGCAGGATACGCCGGTGATGTCATTCTGTCCACGCGTAGCGGAAGTACAGTAGCCGAGTATAGGGCTTGTTGAACCTGTTTCTTATCGCAGGCCAACACATGTTGTTGTGCACTTCCCCTGAAGGCTTGGCAAGTAGAAGAGGATGACTCACGTGCCAGGTCATTTGCTGTACTCGAAAACCGGTGTAGGGTACTCTGTGCGAAAAGTACACAGAATCCTTACAGTGACGTCGAAGATCCGTACAAGCACATACGTGCGAATCAAGTGTTGTGTATTTGTGTGCGATTTTTAAGACGTCAATGGCATTACTCAGTGATCCAAGCTGACAAAATGAAAGGAAATGGTTAATAAGTAAATGAAATATGGGCGCAACATTTCTCTGCTGTTATTGCGACAGCCTACGATGAATTTCTGACAATAGACAATGCGGGTTGTCTATGGTTATTCATAAACTTATTAGGTCATTGAAAGGACGGTGGACACTGAAAGAAAACGCTATAAGTATTCAGTGAAATTGTTATTAATGAGACAAATTTCAAAAACCGTAGTTGCATCCATCGTGAACATTGCTCGAAGGAAAAAGACCTACTGTGGAATTGCCGTCGGGCATTTCTAATAGAAGGCTTATTCTTTTTTTTCCTAATCTGTTTACCTTCCAGGGTTGGTTTTTCATGGGACTCAGCAAGGGATCCCACCTCTACCGCCTCAAGGGTAGTGTCCTGGAGCGTGAGACATTGGATCGGGGATACAACTGGGGAGAATGACCAGTACCTCACCCAGGCGGCCTCACCTGCTATGCTGAACAGGGGCCTTGCGGGGGTATGGGAAGATTGGAAAGGATAGACAAGGAAGAGGGAAGGAAGCGGCCGTGGCCTTAAGTTAGGTACCATCCCGGCATTTGCCTGGAGAAGGGGGGAACTACGGGAAACAACTTTCAGGATGGCTGAGGTGGGAATCGGACCACCTCTACTCATTTGACCTCCCGAGGCTAAGTGGACCCTGTTCCAGCCCTCGTACCACTTTTCAAATTTCTTGTCAGAGCTGGAAATCGAACCCGAGCTTCGGGGGTGGCAGCTAATCACACTAGCCACTGCACCACAGAGGCGGACGGAAGGCTTATTACTGAACAGTAAGTACCGATAGGTTAAATGATGACTGTAATGGACCCGTTTAATTAGAACTTCCGTAAAAATACTACTACTACTACTACTACTACTACTACTACTAATAATAATAATAATAATAATAATAATAGTAATAATATCTTTACGTTCCACTAACTAATTTACACGGTTTTCGGAGACGCTGAAATGCCAGAATTTTTTTATCGCAGTATTTTTTTAATGCAAATAAATCTACAGACACGAGACTGACGTATTTGAGCACCTTCAAATACCACCGGACTGAGCCAAGACCAAGCCTCCCAAGTTGGGTTCAGAAGGTCAGCACTTTACGCAGTGCTGCACCAATCATCTTGCCGGGCTGAGTGGCTCAGACGGTTGAGGCACTGGCCTTCTGAGTCCAGTCTTGACAAGGTGCTCAAATACGTCAGCCTTGTGTCAGTAGATTTACTGGTACGTGAAGAACTCCTATGGTACTAAATTCCTGCAAATCCGCGTCTCCGAAAACCGTGAAAAGTAGTTAGTGGGACGTAAAGCCAATGACATTATTATCATCATCTTACCTGCACAGTTCATAGGGTTATCTTACCTGGAGTTCCTCATAGGTACGTTATTAGAGCTTTCAGAGGACGCTCCGTTTCGACTACGCCGAAACATGTGGTTTTTACACGATGGTCCACCACCTGATATAAGCCGCTTACTGCGTGATCATTTGGATCAGTCCTTTGGTCTATGGCGTATAGGACGACATGGACCCATCAATTGGCCCGCCAGATCTCCAATGGATATTACGGAAGACTGGATTCGGAGAAGTGATTTTCTTTTGTTAGTTGCTTTACGTCGCACCAACACAGAGAGGTCTTATGGCGACAATCGGACAAGAAAGGCCTAGGAATGGTAAGAAAGTGGTCGTGGCCTTAATTAAGGTTCAACCCCCGCAATGCCTGGTGTGAACTTGGGAACCACGGAAAACCATCTTCAGGGCTGCCGACATTGGGGTTCGAAGCCCCAATCTCCCGGATGCGAGCTCACAGCTGTGCGCTCCTAACCGCATGGCCAACTCGCCGGGTACGGAGAAGTGAAGCCTGCAGAGTAGTCCAGGGAGGTCACTTGAACAATTGCTACGTGTTTCACATTGGTATGTCAGATGTTACACCATTTCTGCAGCGTATTGAGTTGGGAGTTCAGTTCTCAATCGATGTAGTATTTTGAGTCTCGATAGTTCGATATTCTCATAAATCCGAGCAGAAAAATTGAAGTACCGGTAACAAAAATTATAAATCTAGGGTTTCAGTTCGCGATTGCCTTGTACGTGGCGCAAGCTGAACACAACACACGGAAGACGTGCTTGTTAAAACGCTAGATATTGACCTTGAACACAGCATGGCAGTTCTTCATTCTACACTGTACTGGTTTGGGTACATTGCGTGTGTGTGTCTGTTGGTGTGCATGTTTGATATTTATACACAAAACCTGTTTGTCACACTTTGTCCTCTAGTGCTAACCACAATACGAAGATACACCTGACTCATCGCAAAGAGACCTGGTTCTGGTCTTACGCATACTATCCTGTAGTAAATTACTGCGAGCGATGTAGGCACGGGTGAAGTACATTTCATCTTGTTTCCTCCTACACCACGCATATTTTACTATTTTCTTCCCTACCTTTCAGCTCCTAATGACTTGTTAATAATAATACCGGTAATGTTATTTGCTTTACGTCCCACTAACTACTCTTACTGTTTCTGGAGGCGCTGAGGTGCTGTAATTTAGTCCCGCAGGAGTTCTTTTTACGCGCCAGTAAATCTACCGACACGAGGCTGACTTATTTGAGCATCTTCGAATACCATCGGACTGAGCCAAGATCGAGCCTGCCTAGTTGGGGTCAGAAGGCCAGCGCCTCAACTGTCTGAGCCACTCTGCCCGGCAGCAAAAAATATTATTATTATTATTATTATTATTATTATTATTATTATTATTACCGGGCGAGTTGGCCGTGCGGTTAGAGACGCATGGCTGAGAGCTTTCACCCCGGAGATAATGGGTTCGAATCCCACTGTCGGCAGCCCAGAAGATGGTTTTCCGTGGTTTCCCATTTTCACACCAGGCAAATGCTAGGGCTGTACCTTAATTAAGGCCACGGCAGCCTCCTTCCAACTCCTAGGCCTTTGCTATCCCATCGTCCTATAAGACCTATCTGTATCGGTGCGTCGCACCGTCACAGATAGGTTTTATGGCGACAGATATAACTAAGGACTAGGATCGGGAAGGAAGCAACCGTGGTCTTAATTAAGGTACATCCCTAGCATTTGCCTGGTGTGAACATGAAAAACCACGGAAAATCATCTTTAAAGCTGCCGACAGAGGGATTCGAAGCCAGTACATCCCGAATATTGGATACTGTTCGAACTTAAACGACTGCTATTATCAAGCTCGG
Organism: Anabrus simplex; assembly: GCF_040414725.1. NCBI lineage: Eukaryota > Metazoa > Arthropoda > Insecta > Orthoptera > Tettigoniidae > Anabrus > Anabrus simplex. The sequence continues at coordinate 917,171,264 of NC_090266.1, read as the reverse complement.
TGATGATTTAAGAGTGGATTTCTGCCGCTGGTTAATTGATCAAGCACTCAATCCAGAATTTCTGTCAAGTGTATTAGTGACACATGAGGCAATTTTTATAGAAGGAGTGTTTAATATTTAGTATACCAAGGCAACCTCTAGCACCGGCTCTCAATTAATATCTGGATGGATGCAGTGGGAAGTCTGTCTCTTTGACCAATCGTCTTTTTATTAGCGTTATTTTGCTTTACGTCCCACGTACTATTTATACCGTTTTCTGAGACGCTGAGGTGACGAAATTTCATATCGCAGGAGTTCATTTACGTGCCAGTATTTCTACGACACGAGACTGACGTATGTGTGCCCCATCAAATATCATCAGACTGAGCCAAGATTGAACCTGCCAAGTTGGAGGTCGGAAGATAAGGACCTCAACGGTCTCAGACACTCAGACCGGTACCAATCACCTTACTTGCATAAATTTGATCGGTGTAGCTTTCCTTATGGTGACGATGGGACGGGAAAGGGCTAGTATCGGAAAGGAAGCGATCGTGGCATTCATGACGTTACAGCCCCAGCATTTGCCTGGTGTGAACATGGAAAACCACGGTAAACCACCTTTAGGGCTGCCGACAGAGGGGTTGGAACCCACTATATCCCACTCATGAGCTGTGGAATATCCCCATTCAATAGGACAAGGCAGTTTCCAGCACCGGTTCTAATTAATATCAGGATGGGTGTAGTTGGAGGTCGGTTACATCTTTTTGTTAATGTTATCTTGCTCCTGTACAGTAGATACAGTACGTTACTGGAGCTTTCAGAGGACGTGTCGCTTCGACTACGCCGAACCACGTGGATTTTACACGATGGTGCAGACATTTCCTCAACGGTAGACAGGACGATGTGGAACTATCAATTGGCCAGCCCTTATTCCAGTGGATTGTTATGCCTGGGGGGACATGAGAAACAAAGTATACCGAACTGAGGTAACCACTTCGGATGACCTCCGTGAACGTATGTTTAAGCACCAGAGGATATTCTGAACCACAGTGGTGTCTTGGCTCGAATGACAAGTTGCTTTACGTCGCACCGACACAGATAGGTATTATAGCGATGACGGGGCAGGTAAGGGTTAGGAGTGGGAAGGAAGCAACCATGGACTTAATTAAGGTACAGCCCCAGCATTTGCCTCGTGTGAAAATGGGAAACCACGGAAAACCATCTTCAGGGCTACCGGTACCGACAGTGGGGTACGAACCCACTATCTCCCGAATACTGGATACTGGTAGCACTTAAGCGACTGCAGCTATCGAGCTCGGTGTACCAGTAAATATACCGACACGAGGCTGACGTATTTGAGCACCTTAAAATACCACTGCACGGGGCCAGGTTCGAACATGCGAAGTTGGAGTCAAAAGGCTGGCACCTCAACCGTTTTAGCCACTCAACCAGGCAGGAAGCACGAAATGTAGGTACGTTTAATTTACTTAGTTGTATAATATGTCCATTTTTCGTTTGAAACAAAACGTTCGATGTGCTTCGATAATTCAATTCTGATTCTACTCATATGGATATCCTATGCCATGCATTTGTTCGTTGGCGCAAGGAACTGTCTTCCTTCTACCTTTACGCAATGCACAACGGGGATCGTACCGCATTTCACGTCCCGGCGTGCGTATCCCAACCAATAATTATATCACACGCTCGTACAGGTCGCGCACCGACACAGGTTTTCAGGTCATTTCCATACTCACTAGACCACAGGGCTGACGACCACAGATATCCCTATCCCCTAAAGGACGTAACAGCAAATGAACCAGTATTAACGCTGAGAATTCAATACATCTCCAGGGTCCGAAACCGATAACTAGTGTTGTCTGAAACCCCTAAGACGGAAACTAAATACTAACAACAACAAACCAGTCTGGCGATAATGTAACGTAACATGTTGTAGACTGGTAGCCTTCAGCTGTTACAGTAGGTCAGTTGCTCGTAAACATAAAACCAGTTTGGCAAGTATATTACGTAACATCTCGTGGCATTGAAACATAAACATAAACAGAACAGAAACCAGTTTGGCAGGGATGGCGCGTGACTTGCCTGTTATCAAAGGAAAGCTATTCATTCACAAGAACAAGGCATACTACCTATTCTAAAAACATCGTACCCCTTTGCTCTCGAAAATAACTTCCGAGGATTACTAAAAGTTTGATATATAGTGGTTCGTCACATCGTTCTCTATTGCTACAATAAATATCTGCACGTATACACCTAACACCCTGTATATATAAGTTAAACTACACAAAAATTTACACTCGGTGTCGAGCAACATCGCAAAAACCGCACTTTCTTCGCGTTTAACATGCGACGAGCACTCTTCCTAAATGGCGACTGTCACTGTTTTCCCAAGACTCTGCTTTCGTTTACCCTACCGCTGGGCAGGTGTTTCAAACATATAACAAAATCAGACCTCGCGGCCAGCCTCCAGACTTCTCTTTGACCAATATAAACGCACACAATGAAACACAGAGAGAAACTCAGCTACATATTTTAACCAAGTTTTATCGGCGGCAATTCCAGAAAATTTCTATCACCTTCTACTTTAATATTCTATTTGAACCATTGACACCAACATGTAACAAGTTACTTGGAGATCAAAACTCCGCACTTTCTTCCAGACGAGTGACGTCAGTTTCACCGTTCAGACAACCAGACAGAGTGTCTAAAATAGACGGAGGGAGATTTCTTTTATACCCTCTGGGAGGGACGCCACCCTCTCCACGAGGCTTAATTGCACAATTTGCTAACTCCACCTCCAATGGACCAATTTTCTTGAAATTTGTTCCATAACTTCGGCCAGACTTACGATTTATTACAGTGTTAATTTCATATTTTTCCCATACTTGCAACGGGCGAAATGAATTATTATTGCCCTGGCGTTTCGCGGGTTTATCGTCATCCATTGGCCTTGCCACGTGCCGCTAATTCGGGAGACGGACGCAAACTTTTCTCCAGGCTTAACTACATTTACCCTTGGGGTTCTACATTCACATACGGTTTATGAATAATTTAGATCCTTTATTCCTCGATTTACCCTGTCGTCAAAATCTCTCGTTATGAAGGATTTCTTGAATTTGACAAATTATCCAATACTCGAGGTCCACTGATGTGACCCGGCATTTCACGAGCGCGCGGCACGCTCGTCACGGAGAGTTCTGTTCCCACGGCAGAGAGAAGCTCTTGAAATAAAAACATGGCTACTCTCAAAAAGTAGTTTGAAGCTGAAATAAATATTTGGAATTAAAAAAATTCTCATCGTAGAATTATGGGTTCATAATCCACCTACAACGACGAAATGTTTACCCAGTAAATATATTCCTTCAAAATTCTGAACTGTAAATGGGAATTTTGGTACAAATGAACCATGATTCTACGTAAAATTTCCCAGTCGATCTCATTCTTGACGTAGGACTTTGTTACTTTCACGTATTTTCCCGTTCTCCTCTTCCAACAATAAAATTGCATTACACATGTCATCAAGGAAATCTTCTCTTAAAATGAACACTGTAGACATTCCGGGTCTCTCTCTGGATTACTGCAGCTGCCTGCCTGTCTTCGGAGTTGTGCCTCGACCTTTCTTTCGATGTGGCGACCATATTTACGGGAAGCAGTTCTTCTTCTTCCTCTTCTCCGATTACCATTTCCCCTGCTGGTAAAGTGACGTCATCCGGTGATGGAACTCTTTCTTCTGGTCTATTATAAACCTTCAAATTGGTAGCGTTGAATATGGCCTCTCTGCTACCATTCAGAATCAGAGTTTTGTAAGAATTATTCCTGAAACTTTTGATCACCTTGAAAGGTCCAACATATAAGGGAGCAAATTTAGCATATGCGTTCTCTTGTGGTTTCGAGATCATGGGTCTCCTAACAAGCACAAATTCGCCTTCCTCCAAGGGACGGTGGAATCTCCTTTTCCTCACCCTGCGCAATCGGCGATATGCCTGCCGACGTAGATGTTCTGCCGTACTCTGGATGCATAATTCCTGTGAAGGTCGGGGATTGTTGGGACATTGGACTACACCATCTCGCGATCTCACAGGATATCTATTGAAATGTACAACAGAGGGAATTCTCCCTATAGACTCGTGTACAGTGTTATTTACGCTAGTTACTGTTAGGGGTAGCCCATCAACCCACATAAAATGCTCTCGGGCGTAGTAAATTCTGCAGAATTTTGCAATCACTTGCATTACTCTCTCGCTAGAATTTCCCTCAGGATGCCTAACACTGCTCAGGATGTGATGGATTTCAAAGTTTTGAATGGCAGCTTTAAACTGCGCAGAAGTAAACTGGGGACCATGATCTGTCAGAAGAATTTTCGGTGTGCCCATTTCCAGAGAAATATTGCGAGAAATACATCTCAAGGCAAGCTTAGTATTCGTTTTCTGCATTGGAAACAGTGTCGTAAATTTGGAGAAGACGTCAATGGTTACCAGTACGAACTTGTTTCCACGCTTTCCTTTCACGAGGGGCCCATAGATGTCCATCGCAAACAGCTCTTTAGGTTGCGAACGTAAAAGAGGAATAGGCGCCTGCCTGATCAAATAAGGGTTTGCCTTAACCCGCTGGCATGTATCACATGTGATGATGATATCCCTGACATTCTCCCTCAAATTCACTTAGGTAAACGTTGCTTGGATAGACGACACAACCTTATCGATCCCTCCATGACCGATAACGATGTACGTGCCAGATTAGTCCCTTCTGAAGCTGCGCTGGTACCAAAATTCGGGATTTCACGTGATCGTTGTCTACAAATTTTACCAACGTGTTATTCACATTCAAGTAGTTGTTCGATAGTTATTTGAATGGCAAAGTATCGTGGATCATCAGCTGGGAGTGTCCCTCGAAGGAAAGTAATCATTTTTGAGCAGAAAGGATCTCTCAGGTGTAAGTCTCTCAATCGTCTTAATTCTGATAGAAAATAGTGGTCTTCCCGGACTAGGTCTAAATGATTCACGATATGCTCTTCCTCGTTAGGGTTTCTGCTTAGCAAGTTGGCCAAGACATTCGACTTCCCGGAACAGTGCTCAATCTGGAAATCAAATTGTTGAATGAACAGGGTCCACCTAGCCACTCGTTCACCAGCAACAGCGGTTTTCATGATAAAAGTTAGTGCTTTATGGTAGATTTTAATGACTATGTGAAATCCATAAATTATTTCCTTCCAATGTTGCAATGCCTGAGCAATAGCCAACATTCCTTATTCCGTCACGCTATACTTGATTTCATGTGATCTTAACTTTCGGCTATAGAAAGACAAATATTTCCTATTATATAGGCTCGTCTGAACATTCCTGCTAGAGAAGTGCCCCGATTCCCACGGTAGATGCATCAGTCTGCACGATAAATGGTTTCTCAAAATCGGGATAGCCTAGCTTGACGCTGTTTAGCAAGAGCTCTTTAGATTATCTGAATGCCTCCTCGTGCTCTGGACTCCATTTCCATCTGTTGTTCTTGTGAAGCAAGCTCTGAAGTGGGGCCACAACTTCAGTGTAATTTAAGCAGTGGTCCGAAAAAAATTGCACATTCCAAGGAATTGCCAGGCGTTCTTAATTTTTAGTGGCCTTGGGAACTTGTCTATGGCTTGGTGTTTCACTGAATTTGGGCGAACCCCCTCACATGGCCGAGAAACAAGACCTCTTTTCAGCAAAAATGTGATTTCTTTAGTTTGATTTTGAAGCCTGATGTCCTTAAATTCTCCAGTAGTTTCCTCAAATCCCGGATATTTTCCTCGAAACTTGCTGAAGCTAGCAATATGTCACCGACATAACGAGTAGTTCCGGCCTTAACTTCATCAGTGAGACTTCGATCTAAGGCGCGTATGAGGGCTGCACCGGCATTGTTCACTCCAAAAGGGAGCCGATTGAAAACATACGTCTGCTGATCCAGAATGAAGCCAGTAAATAAATTAGACTTGTGTTCCAAAGCGATGTGATGATATGAGGATGTCAGATCTACGCTAATGAAGCGTGATTTCCCTCTGAAACGTTTGCTTACCTCTTTAATAGGAGAGGCTTGATAATGCTCGGGGATTAAACGTTCCTTTAAAGCACGCGAGACCAAACACACGCGCAGTTTCCCGTCCAGTTTTTTAACCCTGCCCTACAGGTTTATATCTGGAGTGGGATGCTTCGAAATTAATCCTTTCTCGTCCATTTCCTTAATAATTTTGGCGGGTTGAGTGTAATACTTGTCCGATATAGGATACGGTCTCCTCTTAAAAGGTGTCCAATCCGTAACCGCTAGAGCATACGTGAAGTTAGGAATTAGATCCGTTTTGAAATCGAACACAGATATAAAATCCATTAGGAGAGCTCTACGTTTTTCCTTCTCTTCCACAGTACCAGGTCATTCAGCTACCTTTGACACAATTAAGGACTCGTAATCGGTGTCAACCTCAGCCTCCATGACGTCACGTACCTCGTCATGATGAATCCGTCCATCCACTACAATGTAACTTTCACCAGGGACTCCCTCTATTGAATTTAAGATACCTAAAACTTGGGCATCCTCTTCGCCATTTTCTAATGTTCTGTCTTCTCCCAATTCCTCATTTAATGTAACAAATTCTGCTCCATCTTCTTTCCTGAACTTGATTTGATTTCTACTTAAGTCAATGACTGCGTTGGTCTCACGGATAAAATCCGCCCCTAAGATTACAATTGTAGTGCATCTTGGACATGACTACAAATGTATGAGAAAAGTGGAATTTCCAATGTGGACGTCTAAATAGGTTTGTACCTTACAAACCGCAATTTTGTAAGGTATAACCCCTCGAATTTTCTCATCTGACAGCGGAATAACTGGTAATTTATTCTGCTGTCGCAAATCGTAAAAAAGAGCTTGGGAAATGATGCTGATGCTGGCTCCTGTATCCACCAAACATTTGATCTAGAAATTGCAGATACGGACATTAATTAAAGGCAGTTTCTTCACTTGATTGCTCTCCTGTTTAACTGCGGCTCAGCGATGGTCTTCATCCACTTGTATTATTTATAATGTGGCTTAGGCCTCAACATTGTTTCATATTATCCTAATCTTGTTCGATATATAATTCTCTAATCGTTATCTTGGCACTTCATCGTTATCGTGACATCTAAGCTCTTCAGTGTTATCGTGACTTCAAAGTCATACGTTTAATCCCCCATTCATACTGAATTCATGGCGCGTTAATTTCATCGTTATCGTGACTGAAGGCTCCTCATCGTTAACGTGAAATCAAAGCCTCACGCTTGGGCCACCACTCTTACTGAACCCTTGACTTATCATTCCATCGTTGGTCGACCACAGCTGCTGCAGTAGAGCAATATCGAACTTTTAAATCTTGGGGTCGTAGCGCGATAATTCGGTCACGATATTAACCAAACGATGGGGTTCAGAAGAGAGCCTAACTACTTGAAATGAGGAGCAAATATGCGCTTACTATCTTTTATTCAATCAATTAACTCCACAAAAGATTTATTTATATAAAATCCTTGATCAAAAAGTTTAATTATTTAATGTTTCTAACGCAGTCACTTTGCATTACAATAGTTTTATTAATTACAGCATCGAAGAATTTTCTTCGGAGAAAAATAGAAATATCTCAGATTAGTGGACGGCGAAACTGAAAAAGTGAAAAGAAAACCTGAAAATCGGGCACGTAATGATCCAAACGATAACTGAGAATTAATCTACACGATCCGTGAAAAATCTGACCTGCAACAAGTAGAATGCCAGATTTACTCTTAACTAAGGTTATCCACCAGTCATATACCCTATCGAGTATGGGAATACCCGCCGAATAGACCCTTAATCGAACCAAATTGACTATGAGTTGCTTTGGATACGTCGCGAAATATTACTCGAAAACATGGTGTTCAGTACAAGTTAACAGCAGCATTCACAATTGAAAATAAAATTCCACCATGTATTGTCATCTCGTGACACCATTAAGATATAAAATAATCCCGATGCTGACACGTTCACCACTTAAACAGCTGTTCAGATGCAACCAACAACAACACGATCCGAGAGGATCTTACGTTACGTCGTTCTGAAGGAAGAAAGCTGCGTAATGCAGGAAACACTTATTCATCACGCATTTAGAAGAAATGCCAAACAATGAAGTTGAATAAAAAGTGGTAATCACTTGAAAATTATTATAAAGAACTAACTTTCACGTTGTAAATTGTTACGTTACGCTTAATAAAATTACAAGTCCACGTGGTAAAATAAAATAAAACATAAGACTTATTTCCTTTATAACAACGACTACTATCAGAGATCTATCTACTTGTTGTTCGTCCCAACACACTACCTACAAAGTTATTAATCGACCACAATCAACTACGCATTATAAAATGACAGAAAGAGAAATTAAAATAAAAACATATTTCCGACTGATGAATCGAACCCGCATTCGTAACTCAAGTCTCACATAAATATGCTAAGTGTCCACACGCACACTAGCAAAGCAATCGGACTTCAGAACGACAAACAATTAAGTCCGTAAATAAAAATAAAATACTGAAGTTAAATAAACTCAAACGCGCATGGCACACTGCAATAATATTCAATCACCATTAGCTCAGTACCCAATGTTGGACAACCCTCACGTTCAGAACACTAGTGGTTCCATAGTCTTAGGTATGAACCTTCCAGCTGATGAAGGCTGAACGCAAACATGGCCTCAATGTTCCTTAGCTTACACTCTTGGCATTGCATACACTACTGCAAACACTACCATCGCTCAAGTCACTTCGCAACAACACCTAATCTAAGACTTGGGTATATACAGCCGACATCCTACACCTATCGTCGGGCCTATCTAAAGTCTGCACCCTAACACTAACCTCTATGTACATACACACACCTATCGTTGAGCGTGAACTAGGACGTCTTATCATCAGTATACTGCGAGGATAACATGCGTCGTCCTAAATCTATTGTCGAGCGGAAATTGGGTTGTCTGCGCTTCCTCTAAAATGTCAGGCGAAATCGCAACTTCGAACACACTCTTAGATATTTTAGCTGTAAACCTTGTCGAAACTATTATCACACAATGAAACAAATCTTGCCACAGAATGAACGCAATTCGGCAAATGCAACTAAGTGCGTATCATGTTAATGAAACGTGAAATTGAAAGTAAAACACGCGTGGCAAGCAATCCACAACTCATACACGAATTCGACATACGCAATGAAGTTTGAAAAAATAAAAATGACTTTCGACACACGTCTAACATTACGTGAATATCTCCCACAAAGTAATCATCAACACCGCAAAAGTCCACAACGTAACTCCAGGGTGAGGCCCTCAAATCGCCTACCATCTTATTATTCCAAATCCATGTCCATGACTATCCAGTGAAGCGAAATCCAATGAATCTACATAGCCAAACTATCGCTTTAATAACGTCCAATATCTCATCCCACACTTCCGATTTAATGATAAATTATCGTCTCGTAATTTATGTTTACTTATTGGAAAGTTGCCATTACCGTACAGTCAAATATCCAACCGTGTATTCAGAATGCTCTTCTGCCCTTGAGGTCGTATTACTATAATATTCATTAGGCCGACTTTACGTAAACTAGTCACTTGGATTTAACTACCACGAGCTACAACCTTCAACAGAAATTGTTTTTTCACTTGGGATCTTCACTTGAAATCTTACTGTGCGTCAGAGAGCACTAGCTTCAAACCAACTTTTGCCCGGTCAGCTGTTCCGGATTGTTAGCGGAATATACTACAGCCTGCCACATATCCTTCTCTTCGCCATCAACAAATATAGCCTGTCTCAAAAATTCATTCTCATCGCCTCTCACGGCGGCATTACACGAAATACAGGCTTCCTCTGCCTTCAACATCTATACAACTCTTATCTCAACAAATCATTTCGGAACAATCCATTCTTCTGTTTCAAGACTTTTCAAACCTCAATCCTCTCGTGACAAACAACTTTTATAAAAATAATTTTTTCATTTGTTTTTACTACAACTTTATGACCTTAGGAATACAACAACACACCGTTATTTCCCATATCACCTACATACACGACGTGACAAAATTTCACTTCCCACAAAAAAATTACTTTATCCGACTTCACTGGATTTCGGGATAAAGATATCTGTTAAATATATTTTTAACATCGAAAAAATTTATTCCGCGGTAATATTATTACTATTATTATTTCGATAAAATTTTCTGAACTCATACGATATACGAAATTAAGGGCATCCGGAAGGGGCTATGTCTGCCATGTTAAAATGGGCGTTTTTAAGGAACATTTTCTCATAAAGTTATGAACCAAGGAAATTTATTTTTTGTATACATATTTATTAGACCATCGCACGTAGATAGACGACATCATTTTTTAATATCTTCTGTTTTTTGAAAATATACATTTTTAAGTCAACATCAATATTTTAGGTTTTAAAAGGAGACATTATGTTCCATAATTCAGAAATTGTACCTTTTATTTTAAAAATCTCGTGTTAAAATACGTAGAATGATTAGTTACATACCACCTACAAGTTTGGTTAATGTGCGTTCAGTGGTATCCGAATAAATGTTCCTTAGATACACAAAAAACTACTTTTCAGGAAACGAGCCTCAAAGTTCCTTATGCATTCCACATTCGTACATAGGATCATCTGGGTTCTCTTCCATCTCATCTTGTAATCTTCTATTTACACTTCCTTTCTTCTGTCTTCCAAGCTTGACCAGCTCCCTTTCTGGTACATCTGCTTTCCTTTTTCTTTCCTTATCTATAATTGACATTCGTTTTAGTGTTGTGCTCTAGAGGTACCGGCATACGAAGTCTTTGTAGTACTTCGCTCTTCGAAATATTGCCCCCACTGTATATTGCCACGGCATCATAAACTCCAAAGTGGAGTGTTTTTATACTCACAAATACTCTCTTCGGTATCCGAGTCCAGATCAAATTATTTAAGCATTCGTTAGGGTTTTGGGTTTTACCGAGAAGGCATTTTCGGAGGAGTTTTTCATAGGGTAAGTCTCCGAAGACTGGCCCCATGGGTTCCGCGACTGCATATGGGAGACTGTGTTTGTGGTCGTGGTCGCAGTTTCCTTCATTTTTATGGTATTTGCACCACGTGTCCTCCCCTTTTGGTAACAAATCATGCTGTGGTTGTTCATTCTGCATCTTTTTTGTAGTCAATTGGGGAACACACTTTTGCACACTCACTTGTAACGTTCGGAATAACAACAGTGATTTTCCTCTTTCCCACATTCTTGCGCACCTTGAAAATCCTATTACTATGTCTACGCATCTTGTTCAATGTATAAAACCAAACGAAGAAAAGCAGCTGAATACTGTTGTAAAGGAAGCCGCCAAAACAAACATTGAACATATGCAGTTATGTTCTCAATCATTCTGCCATCCAGGTTGGCCAACAATTGAAAGTTGCACTTTCCAGCAGCAGGGATATCCTCTCACAGAAAAAGACCACGTTATGAAACATAAACACATTCAACAGAGTGTATGTCATGGCTTACAAATGGAAAGTAATGATATGTCACATCAGTTCGAGGACATGTCATGCCCGACATCTGCAGCACTCCCAGGTAATATAAAAATTAACACCCTTTCAAACGTCGCAGAGGTCTGAAACAAAAAGTATTTGAAAGTAGAAAGTCACTGCAAAAAAATAAAAAATATTTTTTTTTTCGATTTCACCCCTTCCGGGTGCCCTTAAGACATTCGTCACAACTACATGATCGTTATCACCTTGCTAATTTTACTTAGTTTGAACAATATCTCAAAGAATATTAACACATTATTTAAACTTCGCATTTTATTTTTTCTCGACGTTAATTTTTGTGCCCTGTAGAGTTTCACTCGACGACCAGAAATGTAATACGTTCGCCTGATCATTATTAAATATCAATTTGACACACGCACTGAAAATTTGTTGGGACAAACAGTATTCTAAGTACAACATTGATAAAATATATTTACAGACCTGTAATCTTAGCCGTCATCCTGGATTTCTGGCTGCATTTAGCCAGCAGGCCCTGTGCCTAGACTTCCATGCCTACCTTTGACATCGTCTTCTTACGTATATAACTTAAACTACACAAAATTTACACTCGGTGTCGATCAACACCGTAAACACCGTACTTTCTTCGCGTTTAACATGTGATGAGCACTCTTCCCAAATGGTGACTCTGCTTTGGTTCACCCTACCGCTGGCCAGGTGTTCCAAACTGATAACAAAATCAGACCTCGCGGCCAGCCTCCAGACTTCTCTTTGACCAATATTAAACGCACACAATGAAACACAGAGAGAAACTCATCTACATATTTTAACCAAGTTTTTATCGGCGGCAGTTCAGGAAAATTTATATCGCCTTCTACTTTAATATTTCTTTTGAACCATTGCACCAACAAGTAACAAGTTACTTGGAGAACGAAACCCCGCACTTTCTTCCAGACGAGTGACGTGAGCTTCGCCGTTCAGACAACCAGACTGAGTGTGTAAAATAGATGGATGGAGATTTCTTTTATACCCTCTGGGAAGGACGCCACCCTCTCCACGATGTTTGATTGCACAATCTGCTAATTACACCTCCAATGGACCAATGTTCTTGAAATTTGTTCCATTACTTCGGACAGACTTACGTTTCATTACGGTGTTAATTTCATATTTTTCCCATACTTGCAACGGGCGAAATGAATTATTATTGCCCTGGCGTTTCGCGGGTTTTTCGTCATCCATTGGCCTTGCCACGTGCCGCTAATTCGGGAGCCGGACGCAAACTCTTCTCCAGGCTTAACTACATTTATATTTACCCTGGGGGTTCTATCTTCACATACGGTTTATGAATAATTTAGATCCTTTTTTTCTCGATTTACCCTGTCGTCAAAATCTCTCGTTATGTAGGATTTCTTGAATTTGACAAATTATCCAATACTCGAGGTCCACCAAAGTGTACTGGCATTTAACGAGCGCCCGGCTTGCTCGTCACGTTGAGTTCTGTTCCCACGAGAGAGAGAAGCTCTTGAAGTAAAACATGGCTACTCTCAAAAAGTAGTTTGTAGCTGAAATAAATATTTGGAATTAAAAAATTCTCATCGTAGAATTATGGGTTCAATACGTCAGTTTGTTCGCCTGACATTATCCTACCAACACACGCAAGTTGAGTCCGCCAAACACTAGCGTCTGTATTTTATCGTTCAGCGATCATGTCGATGTTTGTGCCTGAAGAAGAACAGTTGCGGCACGCATTGATTTTCTTATTTAATCAATAGGAAAAGCCTGTGGAAAGTCTTCATTTGCTGGTGGAAACATATAGTGAACACGCTCCATCGATTAGAACATGCGAGACATGGTTTCGACATTTTAGACTTGGTGATTTTAATGTGAAATGTAATGCGCGCTCTGGTAGAGCACAAAAGTGCGAAGACGAGCAATTGCAGGCGTTACTCAAACGCAATGCTATCGCCAAAAATGATTAATTTAAGTCCCGCATTGATTGAAAGACGACCGGAATATGCCAGAAGACATGGCAAAGTGATTGTTACACGATAATACGCCGTCTCACACAGCAGAACCAGTGAAGGACACCTTGAAGTCGCTTGGATGCGTCATTCTTCTGCACCCGCCGTTCTGCCCCCACCTGGCACCATTTGACTATCACTTTTTCGCATCAATGGGGCACGCGCTCGCAGAGCAGCACTTCAGCAATTTCGAGGAAGTTGGAAAATGTCTCGACGAATGGTTTGCCGCAAAATACAAGCAGTTTTTCTGGTATGGTGTTCATAACTTACCTGAAAGATGGGAGAAGTGTGTGGAAGCTGATGGCCAATATTATGAATAAACAAGAAATTAATTTCCTTTGAAATTTACATGTTTTCTCTACCATAGAATCCGCAAAAACTTATGCATACACCTGGTAAATTCCTGGACCCGGCCGGAAATCGAAGGCCTCAGCGCTGATCAACTACCAAGACCTGACATTAATCTAATTCGCTGGCGTAGCGGAACACAAACGAACGAAATAAACCTAGCTGGGAAAGTGTTATGTCCGGTATAGATTTTCTGCAGATAGGCCCTAATATGTCCTTATAAAATGAGTATGTTCTGGCTTGAGATATGGCAGCATACGCAACAATCACTCTTCTTCTCAATGCTTGGTCCCTCTGGATCATTCGTGCAGTCTCTGGTGATATCCTCGAATATCTTGCCTTTCCTTTAGAAGCCTGACGCATTTCCACGGACTGTGTCAAGAATCTATACCATCCCTTAGCCTCAGAATTGACTTTTATCCCGCATACTTTCGAAATATTCAAACTTCTTGTGTTTATGGTTTCGTGAGCTAATCTCTGAAAGTCAAAAATGCTTTTTCGTCCATACTGATCACATTAAACTTTCTGTGAGGCTTACCTTATCCAACAATGTCATGGAGATCTGTGGGAACAAACGCCTAACATTCTGAACCCATGACCTTTGTGCCCTAAGAATTTTAAGTATGAAAGTTACTACATGAGGCCCCATGTCAGTTGTGATGAGGAGCTTGAACATTTCTTGATATCACGGAAGCGACACGTGGCAAGGAGGTGGCTACCTTCATTCTCACGCTATGAGATGTGACGTCATCCGCACGTGTTGCAAGCGGAAGTATACAGAAGAATGTTTAGGTTGAATAAGTATATTTAATTGAAAAAATTAGTGATGAACGCAGTATAATGAGGGTCCTGTACCTATCTATAAGACAATTGGTCTTTAGTAAGACAGATTTGAGACTGCTAAGCCATTTCTGTGGATATTGCAATGAGGAACGCGCGTGTCTAGTTTACCCACGCTAAGTCTACAGAAATTATTGCCTATCAAATGAGGTCATTTAACCGGTTAATTTAATAAGAATAACTTTTAAATTTTCATGAACACTGCCGCTAGCACGTTAACAAGTACGCGGTTACAGCAAAAACTCCTTTTAATACAGTTCTACTAAGTCGGAAAAGTTACGCAAATTTTCTTGGCGGCAAAGGGAAAATGCCTGGAGAGAGTGGGTAGCTCCTATAAAATAAGAAGTGACGCCATGTTGAAACACCTGCGTTTGTATCATTGAGGCTTGAGAGAGACAGGGTTGAACTGTTCTGTAAATCGATCGACAAGAAGTAGACTAAGTCCAACAAACAGATTTTTGGCCGATGTGGCCTGGGTCTTAAATCCATGAGGAGATATGTTTTTTGGAGCAGAAGAAATTTGATAAAATGGACGGTCAAGATACCGAAGAAGTATTCATAAAGTTGTAAAAATTTTGTGTTGTAAAGAAGGTCATTCGTGTGCGGGTTATAAATAAAATCAGTCGATTGCGATCAACGAACACGCTTTATTTCCAGGAAACATGATGAAAATCCTATGTAGAGCCAGAAAAGTAAACATGGCTAAATAAACGACAGAGGGTCATAGGTGAGCCCAAGGATGGAAGCTGACGTAAAAATAAGGTAGGTGACATGCCATCTTACCGCCTACTATATCTTGTTTTATGATGTCAAACTTATATGTATTTGAAAAGGGTATTTATGACGCAGTTGGTCACCCATATGTTTTTGTGAATGTCAGAAATATGGCGAAAAGTCATTTGTTTTATTTTCTGCTTGGATACATTTTTAAAGTATTGCGAGTGCCGCGTAATATGTTTTAAATGTTATTAGTGAGGGTTTCGAAGTGATATCACGTCCAATGTAGAACGTAATTTCCGTGGATTTATTGCCTACATTTTGTGATGTCAAATTAAGATGTTTTATTTGCCGTAAAAAATTCTGTTTGAATTTTGATGGAATTGGTGCTAGAAATCCGTGGTTACCCATTTTCAATCGAGTGGAAGCACGCTGTCAGGTTGAGTAATGCAGATCGGTGAATTTTATCACGAAGTGTAATGCTATTCTATGTCCGTTTAAGCTGTGACTATGTGACAAAAAATAACAGTAAAATTTGTCAGTCATTTGTGTGAAAATCCAGTTTTAAATACGAGATCATTTTATGCAAAGTTGTTCATTATTAAAGTATTTGTGCGTGATTATGCGTTGTGGATTCTATTAATTTTTAATTCCAGTTCTTTTTGATAGTGAGTGTCGTCGAGTTTGAGACAAGAGGTTAGATTTGTCGTATGTGTTGAGATAGGATTTGTGAATCAGGTGATTGGAAGCCTGTAGTGAACCCGGGACTTTTATGTGATCCCGAGGAAGATTTGTATAATGTTTGGGATGGACAAGTAGAGAGAGAGAATCCACGCAGGTGTTGATTTGCGACGGGTACAATTATTGTAGGACATTTAAAAAGGAAAATCTATGTGCATATTTGTTTAATCAGAGATATCGTATTTCAGTTCTATTTGCGAAGTCGAACATTTCATTCTTGTGGAACCAGTTAAGCATGAAGGACAGATGTTTCATATCGAAGCTGAGTGACGGTCGTTTGTGTGCAATGCCGCCAGCTGATCGGAGTTCGCAGCTCGAAAATAACGGGGTTGTGCGCTTGCTACGCGTTAAAATGAAACTACATTCTTTGGAACAGAGATTATTATTTGCGAGATCTAGTTGAATTTTCATCCGGGAATTACGTGTAGGTTATTAGATACTGTGAATTTGTTTAATTGAGATCGTAATGTATATCTGAAACCACAAAGTTAGAGTATAATGAGTGAGGTTAGCCAATTTCAGGGTTGTCCAAAATATAGAATGATGGTAATGATGATTGATATATTTTTGAGGGATGTACAAAGACTAACGGAAATATTATGACAAGATATGACATCGTAATCGGCTTACATTGTACGGCGAGTTACTTATGGTTTTGTACTTAATTGTTAGGGTTATCCAGGTATTAATAACGGTTAGTATTAGATTAGATTTAAAGTGTGATGTCATGAAACAAGATATAGTACTGGAAATAAATGATGCAATTTTTTCCAGCTGCACGATTACAACAGATGATGAACATCAAACGAATTAAATTTAATTAATTTGAGTAGGGACTTGTGAAAGAAACCATTCGTCCGCGGAGATAGAAGTTGTTGTTTATTAGGATTTAATAAATAATTTAATTATTAAAATCAGTGGAAACCGTAGTTGTGAAATAACTTTAAACCAAGTGAATAACTTGAAGATGCATTGTGGAAATCTTAGTTTATTTTCTTGGAATATTCAAATGTTAACGTAACGATTAAGGGGACATATCCGAAGGTAATGGATTTTACTGGCACAAAGTATTGTGAGCGTTGTTGTTGTTGTATTATATGACTTTGATTGATTGATTGAGCATTAAATGTGCTGGGGTTAGTGAAGTGGAAACTTTGGTCATCAACCGATGTAACTTAATTGTGTTTAGCCTTCAGCTTAGAAACTTGGATGGTCGTGGGGTCATCAACCTCAGTGACTTTGGTTAGGGCCATATGCCGCTGTAGCATCACTTTCCTTGTGGTCATCATCCACAATGACTTTAAA
The DNA here is from genome assembly GCF_040414725.1 of Anabrus simplex. Taxonomy (NCBI): domain Eukaryota; kingdom Metazoa; phylum Arthropoda; class Insecta; order Orthoptera; family Tettigoniidae; genus Anabrus; species Anabrus simplex. Next base: position 917,153,763 of record NC_090266.1, on the reverse strand, counting down.
ATAACTTAGAAGTTTAGATGTCGGTCCATGACATAGTCGCAGGTCACATCGGTTCAATTAAGGGTCCATGCCGTACAACCACTGTGTGGCACACACCGATTGGACTGCCTTAATTATACCCAGAGTCCAGAGTTCGTGTTACGAGGGCTGGACTGTCAAGAATCATTATGATGTTACAAGTAGTCTCACATGGAAGCAGAATTAATGTATTTCCAGACTTTCCTTTCTTTATTTAATAATTGAGATAATGGTTTCTAGTAAGGATGCCCGTCAGGCAGTTAAGTCAAAGGCTCAAACCAGCGTTATGCTCCTCTGTGTAAAAGTGATTGTGGTGTCAAGTGGACAAGATTGAGTCCAAATTGTGGTGATTATAAATTATTATTCCTTCAGAAATTATAGAATAAATAGGAATATTTTTAAGCAGACCTTTCATTTAAGTAGATAGATTAGGATTACTGAACCCTACCTTTTACCTCAGCAAGTGACTAAGAACCCGAAACGACCCAAGAGACAGATCTCATGAAAATTGCTGATAGGTAATTAAGGTAGGTATCCTTCATGATGGCTCAAGGGTTCAATACTTTCTTTCTTTTCTTTAAGTACGGCAAAGTCGCTATCACAATCCTAATAGTTATGGCCGCTGATGAGAAACTAATGATCAACACTACCATAAAGAAATAAATGATGATGTCCTGCACAGTTACCACTCTTCTGTGTGGTAGAACTGTTTTGATCCTCTTCCAGCTGTTGTGTTTCACTAATGAACATAAAAGTTACGGAGTGAATGAGAGTTGATATGAGCATTACTTGCTGTAAATACAGCGTGCTTCACTCTAAATCTCCTGTCAGGTGCGGTGGGCGTATGTTTGCCGTGGTAGCCGGGCTAACACAATCTGAAACCATAGATTAACGAGTATGACTACATCATATTACAAACAGTTTATTTAATACCGCATATGCTATTATAAAAACAGTAAAGTCTAATTCTCTTCGTGTAAATAACATTAAGTGGCGAAAGCTTGGCATCTGTCGAACGATGAGGATATGCCGACTGTGCGCTCTGTTTGCCGTTTTTTGAGGCAAACATGAGAGCTTGAGGTCAGTCGAGGCGCGCCTGCGCATTCGATGCACGAGTAAACACGGCACAGAGCTGACCTAGGCGTGTTTGCCCAAGTCGAGGGGCTAATCGCTTGCGGTGTTCGGTGGTGACTTCTACGAGCGTGCCTTGTGTCTGCAACAGCTTCATTTTCCAATCCGTGAAGGACGAATCTATGTATATGGCACATAGATCTAGAAAAGACATTCGATAATGTTGAATGGACCAAGCTATTTGAGATCGGGATCAGATACCGAGAAAGAAGGATAATCTACTATCCGTACAGAAATCAGTCTGTACTAATGAAAATCGAAGGCTATGAAAAAGAAGCAGCAATCCAGAAAGGAGTGAGGAAAGGCTGCGGTCTGTCCACTCTCCATTTCCATACCTATTTATATAAAACAGGCGGTAAAGGAAATCAAAGGAGAATTTGGAAAGTTAATCACAATCCAGGAAGAGAAAATCTGAGGTTATTTTATCTGAATTTTCTTAAGATCTGAAGTAATTACCGGATGGTATGGATACAGTTTTGGAGAAATACATAAATCCAAAACGAAAGTAATGGAGTGAAGTCGAACGAAGTCAGGTGATAAAGGAAATATTAGTTTAGGAAATGAAGTGGGTGAAAATAATATAAGATCTGAACGAGAATATTTCACAGAAACTGGATCGGCAGCTCTGTTCAAAGAGAATCGAGATTTAAACAGCTGTGAATCGAGACCGAAGCTGACATCAGGGTGGCCTATAGATGATATATCATGACAGTAGGAAAGTTAGAACCATGTGCTTTCCTCGTCTCGTACAGTAGCCTAGTTCTCATAGTTGAATGACCTTGCACATCAATGAAGTAATAAAGGAAGACGTCAAGAGGGCATTAAGAAAACTAAAACCCAAATCATCTGCGAGTCCATACAAAATTCCCCCATACGTTATCAAAGACTGTGAGGATATCCTAAGTGACCCTCTATATAACGTTGCCATCGAAAGTGAAACGTTTCAATCTGTCCAGAACAAAATACGACCGAACGAGTTGGCGAGTTATGGTCGCGCAGCTGTGAGCTTGCATTCGGGAGATAGTGGGTTCGAACCCCACTGTCGGCAGTTCTGAAGATGGTATTCCGAGGTTTCCGATTTTCAATCCAGGTAAATGCTGGGGCTGTACCTTAATTAAAGCCAAGGCCGCTTCATTTCCACTCCTAGTCCTATTGTCGCCGTAAGACCTATCTGTACGTACAGGAAACCCGGGTATGCCATATTCTGAAATCAAATGTTAAATAAAAACTACCGACCAGTTTGTTTAGAATCAGCAGTTGGTAAAGTTCTTGAATTTATCTTACACGACAAGATTACCTCGCACGTTCGACCAACAATTTCACACCAGCAACATGGGTTTGTAAAGAAAAGATCCACGGTGACAAATCTGGTTAATTTCTGTCAGGAAGTTTCGACACAATTAGATGTTGGGGTACAAATGGACACTACTTTGACAGATTTGGAAAATCATTAGATAGTCTAGACTATGAAATACTGTTAAAGAAATTATTCACATTCAGATTCTCGCAAGCAATGCTCAGATTTTTCAGAACCTTCTTATCAAACAGGAAACAGTTTGTTCAGTATCTTGGGAGTTCTTCAATTGTACACACTGTCAAATCTTGAATTCCGCAAAGCTCGAACGTGGGTTAATATATGATCTCCTTAAATGTATAAACCATTTTAAATTATTTTTTTTCGCTGGTGACTAAACTATTCCGACCAATTCCTTCAAAATATGGCTGCTTACCTCTGCAAAGAAATTTTGATGATATTGCGCAGTGGAGACAACAAACATGAATATAAGGTATCGAAATATGCATCAAAATAGAGTCTGGCGACAACGCTCCTCACACTGAGCACATTTTTCTGCGTGGCGTGCCAGATGCGACTAGTGCCGCATGCGACCCTTGCCAGTAGCGACCGCATAATCTGCAACCGTGCCGGATGCGACCGGCGTTGACAAACAAATTGTCATTTGATAAGTTGTGTCACCACGCAAGATAAGGTAAGCTAAACGAAGTGCAATGCCATTTCAATAAGTCCTATAAGCAGCTACTACCCCCTACTTTACATAACACTTCTGGGGGAAACTCGTTTTACAACACGAAACACGGTGATGCGTTTACGTCTTTTCCCACCGGGCGAGTTGGCCATGCGATTAGAGGCGCGCGGCCCTGAGCTTGCATCCGGTTTGAATCCCACTGTCGGCAGCCCTGAAGATGGTTTTCCGTGGTTTCCTATTTTCACACCAGCCATTCATTCCCATTCCTTGCCTGTGCAGGTCTTTCTACCTGACACCCTTGGGCGGCCTGCGCGTCCGGATGTGGGATTATGATAATAAAGTAGGGATAGATGAAACCCGGTTTCGACACGTAGCCTACTCCTCTCGAATAATACCAAGGGATCTGCTCAATGCTTTACGTCGCCATCCGACGGCCGAATCACCATCAACAGTATCATATCCCCTCACTCCATTTGGACACTGCGAAAAGGTATGGATTTGAATCCCGGCTTTTGGCATGCAATCTAGTGATTAGAAACTGTCTACCACCAACTTTCATACCCTGCCGGCCAACATTCTGATGGTGATTTTTTTTTCATCTCTATATGGTTTGACACCGTGGCTCAGACGGTTGAGATGCTGGTCTTCCGATTCCAACTTGGCAGGTTCGATCCTGGCTCAGTCCGGTGGTATTTGAACGTGCTCAAATACGTCAGCTTTGTGTCGGTGGATTTACTGGCACGTGAAATAAGTCCTGCGGGACTAAATTCCGGCACCTCGGCGTCTCCTGAAACCATAAAAGTAGTTACTGGGACGTAAAGCCAGCAACATTATTATATTTTTCTTTCGACCAACGGCACTCGAACCTGCTAACAATGGTGTCAGACCTTTATTTTAGAAAAGACCAATTTAGCTACTTATAAGCAATCTGCCACTTGGTGACAGCCCTTAACCCTGACAGTAACACGTCTATAAATATCGCTTTAGTTACACCACACGTTTCGAAGACGTATCACTCAAAGCCTATTATTTAAAGTTACATTGAAGTAACCAGATGGAATGAGCAAGGAATAGAGGTGGTGGAGGGGATAACTCTCCCCTCCTTAAGAGGAATAGATGGCATTCATTCGCACAACACGTCAGAAAAACGTATGGTGTTACTGTCAGGGTTAATGCAGATCAATTGTAAGTGACTGATGGGTCGCATGCGGCACGATGCTTATCCGCTCGGTCGCTATTGGCACGATAATGGCCGGGTCGCATCCGGCACGGTCGCATCTGGCACGTAACCAAATCAGAACCAGAAAAAGTTAATAAAATGGCCAAAAATTGAGAACACTGCTTACGGGGTAGGGAATGAAACTGTCTTTGTTCTGTTCAACTACTAATCCGCAAACTGTGCACAACATTAATGTACACTGAATTAGTCATCGGGAAATACAATCCATACAGCTCTTTACGGAGAACAATTCGAACGATTGCATGAAAGGCTCATAAATAATAATGAATGAGTACATTTATTACGAAAGTTTAAATAAAACATACATCACTTCACACACACACACACACACACACACACACACACACACACACACACACACACACACACACACACACACACACACACAATTAAAGAACTGGATGAAATACGTGAGAGTAATGTATAATTTGGAATGCCATAAAACGAGGTATTCCTTCCTGCAAAGAAACCATAGATGGGTCATAAATATTTCAAGGACAAAATCCTAAAAATTTGGGGGAAATGTACAACCAGGTAATCTTCTTCTGAATACTAGAATAACAAAAGTTCGGTTACATTTTAACAAGGATTATTTGTTTTACAGTTAACTGATCTGTAAGTACAGCTCTTGAGGATCATCAGGAGCAGTCCCTAGATTTTCGGGAAACAGATATGACAGAGCAGCATCTTCTTCAGTTGTTTTTTCAAGAACTTTCCTGTGAAGTACCAGTACGAAGTGTAATGCCATTTAAACAAGTCCTATAAGCAGCTGCTGCCCCTACGTTATGTAACACTTCTGGGGGAAACTCGTTGCCTTACAACACGGGGTCGCTCCATCATGTTACAACCACAGATGCCGTTGAGTAAAAGGTACATAAACGCTTTGTCGTTGTTTTAATGATTTTTCTATTAAAAAGTAAATACGCGTCGAGTTTTACGTGACTTTTACTTTTGTGATCATAAGCCACAGGTCCTCCATTTTTATGTGGAATCCGACCTATAGGACGTGGCATTTAGTTTCGTAAGTCCCACACGTATTGGCCGGGAATCAAATTCAGACTGCCTTGGTGAGAAGCGAGCAGTGGAAACACTGGGCTCGTTTCTATTACTCCCCACTTTATCCGGTTTTTACTGCGGGTCAGGGTTTGTAGCAGATTTGGCAGACTTTTACGGCTGGATGTTTTTCTTGACGCCAACCATTAGAGGAGAAATGCTATGTGTTAATGTGGTGGTGGTGATTATCAGAGAGAAAACATGGAAGGCACTGCGAAAAATAAAGATATCAGCGAAAGAAAGACAAGGGCCACAATGGGCATGAAAGTGAAAGACTCCCTAGGCCTAGAAAGTTGTAATACCGTCGAGGTCGGAAAAGAACAGGAGTTGACCAAGGGGATGGGATAGGATAGATAAAAGTGAGGAGCCTGGTACAAGTAAGTGGGAGCAGTGCCAGGACTCAGCTCAGTGCCCCGTGGTCACTAACTCACGCTCCCAAGTAGAGAGCCTCTTACGACAGGCAGGGAATACCCTGGCTGTTATCCTACTGCCACCACCTACAGCGGGATGTTTAGTTAGATAACTTTGTTCTTTAGCATGACATTCCTCTGGTTCATTGATTGTCTCATACTACTGGTACGTACCGCACAGTTTTATCATAGTATTCCACGCATTTGATCCGTACTCTGAGGCGCTGATTGGAGTGAGCAGTGTGGACTCTTGTAGGAATAATGGCAGAGGAGTGTTCACGGCCGTCTGCAGCCTGGTCATTCCAGGTAGGGTTGGGCACTATGTCCCTGTTTCGGCACACTGTGCCGGTGTACAGTTATGTTCCGCTGTTCCAGAACACCGAATGTCAATTGTTCCGAAACATTCTCAAGCGAGCCGGAGACACTGACTCGCTGTCCCGTCAGAAGCGCCACTATGCACTGCCCTTCGCCTACTAGCTGAACTGTGCAGCGGGCGCACGGGGCGCGGGACTGTAACTGCGCAGTGTAGAGAGAACTTCGGGAGGCAACATTACACGCTCCGCGCCAGTGGGAACTGGGAATGTGCCTGTACGGAACGTGCTGTGTGTTGTGTGCCTGTGTGTAGTTATGGCCATGGTCCAGCATAAAGCTGCAAGGAACGTGACCGAACAGTCGGAACACTGAAATTCGCGCCCAATAATCACGTTTAAAGGCTGCTTTTAGGTTAAGATTTTTCCGGTCAATATAAAATACACATAACACGGTTACAATGGCAGTGCAGGTGTTTAAAAGTAACCAATTCAAGAATATTTTCACCAGTTGAATGTATTGGCCTGTATTGTGAGTAATTAGTGAGTAATTAATATCTCGAAAATTTTTCTCAACACTTTCTCGGGGATAGACGTTAAAAATTAATTTGGACTTTAAGGAAACTTTTAAGCCCAAGAAAAATATGGGTCGTCGCTTTGGAATTAAAAGTATAACTGGATGAATACATTGTTGTACTTTCGTGCTGTTACGCTCTCTGCACTTCGAATTCCTTCCCTCTCTACTTCCATTTACTTTCTTCAATATCTTGAAAATTTTCCTCAACACTTTCTCGGGGATTGACGTTAAAAATTAATTTGTACTTTAAGGAAACTTTTAAGCCCAAGAAAAATATGGGTCGTCGCTTTGGAATCAAATATACAACTGGATGAAGACATTGATGTACTTTCGTGCTGTTATGCTCTCTGCACTTCGAATTCCTTCCCTCTCAACTTCCATTTACTTTCTTCAATATCTCGAAAATTTCCCTCAACACTTTCTCGGGGATTGATGTTAAAAATTAATTTGGACTTTAAGGAAACTTTTAAACCCAAGAAAAATATGGGTCATCGCTTTGGAATTAAAGATATAACTGGATGAAAAATGTTGACACTCCAGCACAGGGCGGCACACAGCCGGTATCGACAGGCAGACACAGCCAAGGCCAACTAATCTATCTAGTGCGGCCCTGGCACGGCACGTTCGGTTCAGGCACATTCCAGCTGAAGCGGAGCATGTCCTGTTGCCTCTCGAAGTTCTCTCTAGGACGCAGTTACAGTCCTGTGTCCTGTGTCCCGTGTCCCGGCACTCTGTACCGAAACACTCCGCCTCAAGCTCCTAATGTTGCGGAACAAATGAATGTTCCGGTCTGCCCAACCCTACTCTCTAGGACGCAGTTACAGTCCTGTGTCCTGTGTCCCGTGTCCCGTGTCCCGGCACTCTGTACCGAAACACTCCGCCTCAAGCTCCTAATGTTGCGGAACAAGTGAATGTTCCGGTCTGCCCAAACCTAATTCCAGGTCGGGAACTTTGGATTGTTAGATAGGCAGAATTGCACTGTTCGTTAAAAAATGAGAAAATGTGCGATTTTCTATTTTATTATTTCATATGATAATATTGCTTGTAATCGTGACATTCCTACTGACTTAATTGTAATGACCTATGATGATTTCAGTTGGGAAAACCACAAGGACAGCCTTTCTAAGGGTGTAAAAATGCAGGTCTGCCATTATCATCAAACTGCCCAACTTGACTGACTGGCAGTAGGAAGTGGGCGTGCCATCGTAATGAAAACTTCCCAAGTTCATTGTGACTGATAGTAGGCAAGTGGAACTGCCATTATAATTCCCTAACCCAGTCTTCACATGAGAAAAGATGTAGGGGCCTATGGTGACTTTCCCGTCGCTTTTCAGGGTAACTTTAAGAACTATGCAATTTAATATAATCTTACTCACAACTTGTAGAGTACGTAATCTAGAATTCTGAATACAATGTAGGATTCCGTAGCGAAGCAGGGGCACGTCAGCTAGTCATATTTAAATTTGTCTCAGAATCTAATTACGCTGTACCGGGGACTCCGAAATTAAGGTTGAAACCCTTTCAGAAAACAATCGATAATGTATGATTGATGATTGATGCTTGTTGCTTAAAGGGGCGTAACATCTAGGTCATCGGCCCCTAATGGTACGAAATGAGACGAAATGAAATGACAAATTAAAAACCCAAAATCCTCCACTGACCACAATTCAAAACGTGAGGACGCAGTATGGATGGATGGATGAATATGAATTTAAATCGATCAGTGAAACCGACCCACAGTGCCTCACATGCACAGAAGCTGACGTAAAACAATAGTATTACCGGCCAAGGGACTGCTTCTGTAGCACGATACTGAATCGAAGATGCTTGTAGTCCAAAGTAGTCCAAAATCCAAGTCATCTGCCCCTCATAATGGTACTTCTCGCTACAAAAGTAGAACCATGGTATTTGTCATGTTGCGGTACTAATCAAGGGTAGCGTAGACTCGCGGTATTCCACACATTATGGTACTACTCACAGGTAAAGAAATTCGCACATGTATTACAGACCTACTGTGTTTCACACATTGCGGCGCCATTGACAGGCAACGCAAACCTATGGTGTTCATCACCTAACCACAGGGACTCGTACTATCCCGTGGTGTTCCTCATGGTGGCGTGCCAGATGCGACCGTGCCGCATGCGACCCGTGCCACTAGCGACCGCATAATCTGTAACCGTGCCGGATGCGACCGGCGTTGACAGGATGCGACCGGCGTTGACAAGCAAATTGTCATTTGATAAGTTGTGTCATAACCCAAGATAAGGTAAGCTAAACGAAGTGCAATGTAATTTAAAAAGTCTTATAAGCAGCTACTGCCCCTACTTTACATAACACTTCTGGGGGAAACTCGTTTTACAACACGAAATATAGTGATGCGTTTACGTCTTTTCCCACCGGGCGAGTTGGCCATGCGGTTAGAGGCGCGCGGCTGTGAGCTTCCATCCGGGAGATAGTGGGTTCGAATCCCACTGGATTCACTGGCACGTAAAATAACTCCTGCGGGACTAAATTCCGGCACCTCGGCGTACCCTTAAACAAGAAACATAGTTACTGGAACGTAAAGCTAGCAACATTATTATAATTATTTTTTCGTCCAACGACACTCGAACCGGCTAACCACGGCATCATACCTTTGTTTTAGAAAATACTAAGTTAGTAACTGATAACCTATCTGCCACTTGGAGACAGCCCTAAATGAAGATCAATTGTAATTGATGGGTCGCATCCAGCACGGTCGCTTCTGGCACGTAACCATTTTTCTGGTCTAGCCACTGGCGTAGCCAATGGGGCGGGGGGGGGGGGGGGGGACGGGCAGGGGTCCGGCCCCTCTCCAAAATATTTCCTGACACTAGAGCAAGGATCGGCCGCTGTTTTACGTACGGTACGAACAACTTAGAAACTTACGCCGAAATGTTAAATTAACGTAGCGACAAAGAATCTACTAGCAAGGCTCAATAGGGCCAAACATAATTCTCCACATTTGTACTGCTTGAATGAAAGGCTTAGGATTGTGATGCGCGGGGATATTTCCCTGTAGAAGTTCTCAGTATTGGGAATATAATCGTGTGTTGATATAAATGTCAAGAGAGGAGGAAAAGGGCAATTAGCAAGGGATTACTCAGTAGGGGGCCGGAACGTGGCTACCGAGATAACGGGGGCCTTGGCAAACAGTTGCAAGCTTACAACATCTTGTCAGCTTTTGCACATCGGTTCCAGGAAACTGGGTTTGTACCGTTAGTTGAGAGATGTGCTGTGTTTAAGTTGCAGCGTTGGGAATACTGTGACTGCACGTTAGTTCCTCATTTTGTGCCGTATAAGTAACTCTTTTTGAAGATGGACCGTTTTCTCGTAAAGAACTATGTGCAACATCGGTACGTTATCAAATTTTTTTAAAAATTCTGACAGTATCAAGACAGATCGCACATGCGTGCCTAAGTTCTATAGGTACGCCTGCAGTATATATTTTGTCCACCGAGCTTCGATAGCTGCAGTCGCTTAAGTGCGGCCAGTATCCGGTATTCGGGAGATAGTGGGTTCGAATCCCACTGTTGGCAGCCCTGAAGATGGTTTTCCGTGGTTTCCCTTAATTAATTAATTACCTTAATTAAGGCCACGGCCGATTTCTTCCCACTCCTAGACCTTTCCTGTCCCATCGTCGCCATAAGACCTGTCTGTGTCGGAGCGACGTAAAGCAACTTGTAAAATATATATTTTGTCCAATGCCCGGGGACTGATTGGAACCACAAATGGCACCACCAAAAGTGCGGGTAACTATTTTGTAATTAGCGGGCGTGATAACTCAGTTCGAATGGTTCTATCTTCTCATCAAGACGGCTGATGCATGAAACATTTTTAAAATCGGAGGTCACGTTCTATTGATTCGGATTCTACTTAAAACACTAGATCCCGTCCCTTATCTTTCTTTAGTACTTTTGAGCCATAACCGCATAATTTATAGTGGTGTATTTTGAGTATCCAACCATTCTTCGGGCTTACCTTGTACCTTAAATGGTGAGTGGATGCAGTGGCGTACCCACAAAATAATTTCAGTGGGTGGGGTATAAGCCCAGGCCAGTAGTGTGGATACAATTTTTCCTTGGAAGGGGTTGTGAAAATGTTTTTCATTTTTTATTTAGAATTTGCTTTACGTCGCACCGTAGGTCTTATGGCGACGATGGCAGAGGAAGGGCCTAGGAGTAGGAAGGAAGCTGCCGTGGCCCTATTTGAGGTAGAGCCCCAGCATTTGCCTTGTGCGAAAATGGGAAATCACGGAAAACCATCTTTAGGGCTGCCGACAGTGGGGTTCGAACCCACTATCTCTCGGATGCAAGCTCACAGCTGTGCGCCCCTAACCGCGTAGCCAACTCGCCCCGTAAATATGAAAAGGAAGCCGGTCCTGCCGAGTGCGGTGACGGATCTTCAGTAGATATTGATAGTTTTGATTGTTACCATGTAATTATATCCAACAATCGAAATCGTTGCCTCTCTACTCTTAACATAAACCGGCTGCATTATTGAAACTGTTCGTAAAATTGATAATATCGTTCTTCGTTTGGGAGGAAGTAGAATCTTCATTTAATTTGTGTTCTTAAAAAAAAGGAACCACTTTGGTACCACGCCCAGTGAAGGTGACTACCTTCCAGGTCGTAGATATTTCTATTACGGGAGGCTTTGGACCAACTCTATTCCACCCACAAACAAGGCTGTATCTTCCCCATCCCATACCTTTCTTAACTCTGTCAGTGCAGGGAATAGAATACAGGATGCCTTAAATGAAATTCTAAAATAAGGATACCTAAAATCAAACAGCCTGCCCTACGGTGTAGTTGTAGCGTGCCTGCCGCTTACCGGAGGGCCCGGTTTCGATTCCCTGCCAGGTCAGAGATTTCTACTGTGTAGAGATGAGAAGAATGCAAGAATGAGGAATGTGGCCTGCGAGCACGAACTTCCTGTTCTGCCCGGACAGATCGGCTCTTATCTGCTCTTATCTGCTACACGAAAACATTGACTCACACTTCGCAGTTTGCTGGATTACAATTGACAAGGGCGAAGAGTTGCCAGTAGAAGATAATATAAAGTCGCATGGGTAGTAGCGGAGTTGCTATGGTAACCATTGCGTCACTGGCTCTGCTGGTGAAAACCCCTTCGCCCCGTCCCTCACCGGGCATGTGCATTCTTCGGTACATGGTTCATGCATGTGCATGGTTCGGTAACGAAATGAAATGGCGTATGGCTTTTAGTGCCTGGAGTGTCCGAGGACAAGTTTGGCTCGCCAGTTGCAGGTCTTTTGATTTGACTCCCGTAGGCGACCTGTGTGTCGTGATGAGGATGAAATGATGATGAAAACGACACATACACCCAGTCCCGTGCCAGAGAAATTAACCACTGATGGTTAACATTCCCAACCCTGCCGGGAATCGAACCCGGGATCCCTGTGACCAAAGGCCAGCACGCTAACCATTTAGCCATGGAGCCGGACGCTGGTTCAAGGTACACTCAGCCTACGTGCTTATAATTGAGGAGCTATCTGACGGTGATATGGCGGCTGCGGTCTAGAAAGCCAAGAATAACGGCGGAGAGGATTCGTCGTGCTGACCACACGACACCTCGCAATGTGCAGGCCTTCGGGCTGTGTAGCGGTCGCTTGGTAGGCGTTGGCTCTTCGGGGCTGTTACGCCATGGAGTTTGGTTTGGAAAAGTGAACAGAGAAGGAAGTGACATCCCTGCAAGGTTCTTTAGCTTCCAGCTAGTTCTTCCGTCCGGTCCCGTGCATTTAGGACAGTTGGAAAAGGTACGCCTTAATAAATGCTCCTCATATAAAACCGTTGCAAATATTAGTAACTGCATCTATTTATAAGAATCATCACAAACGCCTCCTTTTCATGTGGCTCAGTTGGTTGAGTCGCTGTCCTTCTGAGTCCCAGTTCGCAGGTTCAAATCCCGGCTTGGGTAGGTGGCGCTTAAAACAGTGTTGAAATGGCAACAGCTCCAGAATGCAAGCTGACAGCGCAGCCACCATCTACTTCCAAGAATGATATAGGAATTAGAAAATTTTGTGTGAAGACCTTTGTTTCCAGTGTGGGCAATAAATAGCACAGAAAGAAAGGGGTAATAATGATAAAAATAATGATAATAATAATAATAAAGTGAATAGCAGCTTTTGAAATGTGGTGTTACAGAAGAAAGCTGAAGGTGAGATGGTAGATCGAATCACGAGTGAAGAGATACTGAATTGAATTAGTGAACATAGAACGATTTGATAGGACTCACCTGGAGACAACCAAGACATCTTCAGTTAGTTTCTGAGGGAAGGGTAGATGGTAAGAACTGTAGGGCTAGACCAAGGCATGACATATTACCAGAGACGAGAATTATAGGCACTAAAAACAGTTAAAATATGCAGGCATATAGGCTCTTAAAAGAGCCAAAATAGCCATTTAAAAAGGCACTAACGTGTAAAAAATGCAACAAAATAGGCATGAAAATATTACTTATAATTTAATAACACACTCAATCACTATAAAAGGAATTTACATGCAACGTTTTAATGTTTTCCGGCGACAATCTTGTTCTCCTCTCATGCATAATGTTTTTGAACAGAAAGAAAGATATCTCAACATCACATGGAGTGACTGGACAAAACTTCAATGAAGTCACATCTTCATCTCTTTTTATTTCGCTGACAGCGGCTGCCTTCCCAGAGGTTCGGTCAAATCTTCCCCTGACTTCTTCCATAATCCTAAATGACTCCACCAGGGGCACGCCACTATTCTCCAACTTGGTGACTGCTCCCGGCAGCTTGTTGAAATTTGAAGATGCTCCGGTTTATGCAGGGGCATCTTAGCTCCCAACATTACAGTGCATAGGACTGAAGAAAACGGTTGTTGGACACTGCCCTAAGTGGATTGGTAGAAAGGCTGCGTTGATACAGATTTCTGTACTCGTATCAGATGCATCGCAGTATTTCTAAGTTGATCTATGTGGCATTTTTCTCACATTTGATCTGAAAACATAAAAAAAGACTATTAGAGATTATGTTTCTAGAAGTACAAAAATTTAAAGTAGGGACAAGGGAATTATTAATTTACATGGAAATATGTCCTCAAGGATTTTCAGTTATAATTTGGCAGTATCGTGTCAAATTCACCGGGTGAAAAATATAAAAGAAACGTGAAACGATACCGGAGTAGTGTAGAAGAATGAAAACGGAAGCATATAAATCTCAGATTTGTGAACATTTTATTTCATAGGTTATAAACTTCATGGTTCTTATCCGTATTGAATTGTAAGTACAATACAATTATTAAAATAAAGTAGTAATGGTCCACCTTTCAATACTATAATATGTAATATTCTAAATTACATTAATTAATTAATTAGCGACTAGTTTCGGCCGGGGCTGGCCATCTTCAGCCTTCATGTAAAACATCTAATAACTAAACAAATATATATGCACACAATTGACATAAAACAAAATGAAACAAATATATACAAATTTACATTAAAAACTGGGATGAAATTATGATTAAATTTGAAAATAAACTAGCTTCTAACTTCTTGAGTATGCTCATCATTGAGAATATTTCAAGTATTAATTTATATACACAGAACATCTGATCATTAATAATTCAATAGTAAATGGGAACTGGTAAAAATTGATTTGCAGCGGTGTCCAATGGCTTGCATATGACTAACACCACTCAAATAGATTTGGTGATGAACTACGGGATCAACTTTTACCAATCACAAAAAAGATAAAAGGAACAAACGAACTTACCTCCTTCCAGACTACCCTTCCACCCGTACTGAAATTACGATCCTCTGTGATCTACTGCTTCAGCCGGTAGGACTTCGACGATTTTTCTTTGGGCATTGCCGCAAACACACTTCTTCTTTTTTTCTTTTTTTCTTCTTCTTCATCCACTTCACAAGAAATCACAACACGTTCTGAACATAAAGCGTGCGCGTACAACAGTTCGCATCGAAAGGGAGGTACAGGGCATATGGGTTGTGCAACATAGTTCGACGTTGACTGGTTCTCGCATATGTCTTAGGAGGTTGGAGGGGTTGAAGGCTTCGAGGTCAAATTGTTCCTTGTTTCTCCTGATGGAAATTTCCCTAGAACTATTTCTGGTGACTTCTAAGAATTTCGATTTTTGTTCGTAGGGTAAACTGATGTTGAGAAAAGAGAAGTTAATTCTGTCGAGCACACTAGCTACAATATAATGCACTGGAAGAAAATATATTTTTAAATCAGTCAAAAGACATCAAATAGGCAATTATACTCCAAACCTCACC
This sequence comes from Anabrus simplex, assembly GCF_040414725.1. Taxonomy (NCBI): domain Eukaryota; kingdom Metazoa; phylum Arthropoda; class Insecta; order Orthoptera; family Tettigoniidae; genus Anabrus; species Anabrus simplex. The sequence goes on along the minus strand of NC_090266.1, from coordinate 917,138,740 downwards.
GTTGACTGTTCCAGGCAAATGCTGGGACAGTTCCTATTCACAGGCCACCTCCTTACTCAATTTCATTCACCATCATTCATTTCATCTGCACTAACTCCTCAACCGCGGCTGGCGTCGGGAAGGGCATCCGGCCGTAAAACATGCCATATCATTCGTCTCACCTCATTTCCGTTCCTGTATCAGGAAATGGGATTAAGGGGGTAGACATACATCACATTGTACCTTGGTTTTTATGTTGAACATCATCCGAACTTTGACATGAACTACGCACTATCTCGCATTGCTTGCGATTATCTTCAGTCTGGTTGTTGAAGTGTCCCAATCCATCTTTTACAGGCCCTACATGGCAAGTTTTATTTATTTGTGTAGGATTCATTTCAAGTGCAGAAAGCCAATGATAAAACCTTCCAAAGTTATTTGGTTGTTTTACGAAAAAGTATACATATTAAAAACTTGTATTATTATTATTATTATTATTATTATTATTATTGTACCGGGGGTACACCTTCTCCGACCAGTTAAACTGCGCGCCTTCTACAAGGCCATCTATGTTAACTTCAACTGGTGTATTACAAGATGCTTTGGTCTTCAACTGTTAGATGTCTCTATCATCGGTTAAGTGCCTCCTCTGGCGGGATCAACTTTTAAAGGTAAGTTTATTTTTACAGTTGGCAAACCTTAGGTTTTGAAGATTGTTTTGTTCATGTATCAAAGTTGTCAACAATTCTGCTGGGTCCTTCTTCAATAGTAATCAACCTATCAGAAACTTGTAAATATTTCCTCTAGCCAGTTAAGATTGGGGACGTGTACAGGAATCTAGCCTATCTGTAAAGAGTACTGGAAGCTTCCCCTCAAAAATACTATAAAAGCTGGGCGCCTTGGGGCCATATTGTCTGAATTGCCCCAGTGTAAGGAGGGAGTATTGACGTAAACCAGGAGGTAGGGGCTCGGGCGGCTTTAGGAAGGCCCAGCAGCTCAAGGTAATGGTAGAATTTTCATAAACATGTGATAGCTCCTGCGGATAGCTTGAGGGGGATGGTTTCAACCTCTTTTATTTATGTAAATTTCTAAATTTGGTGGTTTAAATGTAGAATTTTCGTTAAGTCTGAGGATTCTAATCTATTCCCTGCTGGGGATCATGTAATTTAAGGGAAGAAAGAGTGATTATCTTCTGTCGGTTCCCATTCAGCTTGGCATGGGGGTGACTACGGTTTGCAAAACCTCTAAATTTCTTTAATTATTTTTGGCTTTAATATTTCTTACTTAGTCACCCCGGTGTAGAATAGGTTTAGCCTCTGTGTCATTGGCCCATAAGCCCACTTAGGGTTTTAACTACGTCTATAAGGAGAGCAAGTGTTTCGCCTCCTAGCCTTTTGTTAATAGCCAGTTATGTTTAACCTTTTCTTACATTAAGGCCAGTTAGTATGGGCATACATGCCCCTGTTTATTCGATAATTATTTCTGGTGTGATGTTCTCTTTAGAAACAGTAAGTTACAAACTGTTAAGCAATAGATAAGCCCAAATCAGTGCTACTTGGTGTAGATAATTTAATTGAGAACAACCGATAGTTCATAAGTGTACCATTAGAAAATTGGTGCCTCTGCGAGGCTGGACTATGATATAGTTGGAGCGCAGACTCGTACAAAATGTATTTTCCTGGAGCTCTCGTAACATTTTGTACCTGGCAAGAGTGCTAACGCTCTTTTCTATGTAAATCAACCAGACTATTGACAAATGTAAATTTGGTGCCTGATTTTCGGACTTTTAAGTCCTTGTTACTCCTAGAGCCGAGGAGCTCATTAATACTGTTGCTATTCATTCAGATTTTCTATTTATCGATGTTTTAAATTAGCAAAAAGAGGAAAGAAATAAAATGTTGCGTTAAGTTCTGCTCTAGTTAATTCCTTGCCTACACATTCAACCCTCACGGTTCTTACATCTCAGTGATCCACGATATTTCCTTAACAATTATTATTATTATTATTATTATTATTATTATTATTATTATTATTATTATTATTATTATTATTATTAATATTATTATTATCATCGCTGGTACAAACAGCTGAGAATTATAAGAGGAGTGTACTCGGAATGAGATAAAGGCTAAGTTAGGAATGAACTCGATTGATGAAGCCGTACTCATAAACTGGCTTGAGTGATGGATCATGTGAGGTGAATGGAGGAGGATAGGTTACCTACAAAAATAATGGGCTCGGTTGCGGAGGGTAGGAGAAATAGTGGGAGAACAAAGCGCCGATATTTAGACTCGGTCTATAATTATTGAAAGATAAGAGGTATAGAACTAGACGAAGCCACAGAGCTCGTTACAAATAGAGGATTGTGGAAGCGAGTAGTAAATTCACAGAGGATTGGAGACTGAACACTGAAAGGCATAACAGTCTATAATGATGTATGTATGTATTGTAACCGTTCATCACCATGCCATAGGCATGTTAGGAGGTCTAGTCAATTATATATGCCGTTTTCCGCAACATTCTGTGACATATAATGTAGTAATTAGCAGTCTACATGCCGAACCGGGATGTGATTCGCGATATCCCAGCCCGAAGGGAGCAGTTTTCTGCGCTGTAACGAGAAAAGGATAGCGCAGTACCGCTGAACCTTGAAATCGCACTCTCTCTTCGTGTGAGCCAGATGGGAGGATGACGCTACGCGTGGAAATGTAGGTTGTCGGAGAGTGGGCTGAGTTAAGGTGTGTTAACTCCTGAGAAATAAATGCCCTCTACTAATTCAATACCGCATTCAGTGGTACCACTTCACTATAATTTACTAAAAAGAGGAAGAAGAAGAACACCTTCGTCTGAAATAAATTTTGGAAATTTATGAGTCAGGTCTCATTCGAACCGATGTATTTAATGCTAATTGTTGATGCATATAAATGCAATACTTGAATAGTGGATCGGTAATGACGCTTGTCATATAGCAGTACGCAGAGTAAAGATGACTGCTGAAATCTGACAACGTGTGGAAAAAAGTGGGAGATCTTGCGTGATGAACCATGACGCGTGATTTTCTAAAAGGACGCTTTTGAGATTGTGAATGACCCACTGATCGCTTTAGTTTTATATGTGTTCAGTAGAAAGTAGAGATCACAAGCTATAATTTGAGTGTTTTCACGTCGCTGAAAGATTCCGATTACCGGACCTTCAAATTCAGCAGGGGCATAATTTACCTCCCCCCTGATCATTTTGTCCGGAGGCTATAAATAGAGCCAGGACCTAGATACAGTATCTCATTGTCATTTGTGTAGCTGCGGTACTAACACGTTAGGAGTGAACTTGGATATCAGTTTATGAAGTGTTGTGTTATAGAATAAAAACACATCAGTGCGATGTAAGATATCGCGGAATAAGCCGTGTGGCGCCAGACAATGTACAGTATTGGTGAATAGAAGCCTTATTTTAATATTTAACATTTTAATAGTTAACAACAGTCAGCTGCGGCTCATGGTGCAATCATCAATGAAAGGGCAAACGCCTCAGATTGTTTAGAGGTAGTGAGACAGTTAATTATATTCAGTAATCAGTAATAACCGATCCAAAGCATTTTACGAGTGAGTGATATTCAATAAAATTAAATAACTGTTCCTGACAAATTTAGCGTTTGCATACTCCATGGACACTCCTGGTGATAGACTGTGTGATTAATGGGGAAATGAACAGTGCTTTCTACAAACTTGGCACTATTTGCATTGATCTATTTAAAATATCGGCGTATCGTGTCAGCAGTAGATCCCTTTTGAAAGTACATAAACAGTGTTTAATAACTGATTTCCCATTTTGCCTTTATGTTCGTGAGTGATCGTCGAACCCGAGATTTGGAGCCTACAAGAATCGCGCCTAAGTGCCTGCAGTCATTTCTGCAGGGAGCGTCCAGAGACTCAACTAAGAAGACCACAGTTCGTGACTTGGATCGTGGTAGTATGGAGAGGAACTAAGGAATATCAAAAAGAAGACCGCTCGTCATGAAGGAGTAAAAACCTAAGATGTACCTCGAGATGACGGCAAACCATACCCAGCATTTGATAAGTAGATATTTGAATATATAAAACACGAGAATTGCATGCCAGTAGCAATTTTTATTTTGTAAATATTAAAATGTATAATTAATCATTTAAAATGTAGGGAACACCATACGTGTGTGACTGGGAAAGATTTATTATTTTAGTTAGGATTTTAAAATTATTTAAGAATAATCATTGATATTTAGCAGATTTATTTGCATAGATCCCCTTAAATTCTTAGTGTATATGAAGCACATATTTGGGAAGAATAGCGATTTAGCTAAACTTATGATTTCTTCGTAATGTTATCATCTGGTAAAGATTTTTATAGTAGTTTGAATATAAACTATACGTTTGCTTCAAGGTGATTCAGGTATTATAAATCCCGTATGATAATAGTTGATCATTGAAATGTCTCAAACCGAGGTATTTTGCGAATTATAGATATGCGAGAAGAATTAAATAACCTGTAAGAATGGAGTCTTCTCTGTAAATTAATAGAACGGATTTGAGATGGGGTGGTATGATATGGAAGGGTGAAGCTGTAACATGTTGTGTTGTTGGAGTGATAAAAGATAATAATAATTGTGGCTGTTGTGATTTATTGAATTGGGCTGAATATATAGCCAAATAATGAATGATAAGAAGTAATGGCTCTCAAATGAATACGTACTTGAGAACAAGCCGAGATGACATATGAAAGAAAGAAAGAGAAAAAGAAAGAAAAAAGAAAGAAAGAACGACGATTCGGGTGGACTTAGGGTCGGAGGAATGCTTGTCGTTTCCAGCAGGTTAATGTTTACTGGCGAGATCCTTTTCATTCACCAGAGCAGTCTCAATTCCATTCTAATGATACGTTATAAGTAATGCGGATAATTTTCTGATTTTGCGAAGGATAGATCCCTTCCCATGTTATGCATTGAATTAGCTCGTGATTGGAGTTTAACATTTTTTACCCTGGAAGCTGATGTACCTGAGTTCGACCCATGTTGGAGCGTATGTATTGTGTGATAAAAGTTTGATATGTTTTTATGTAATGTGTTTTATTATTTCCCAAAGTGTTCTATGGTGATGGGTTCGATTCCAGCGTTGGCTGATTTTTCTTTGAATTTTTTTTGCTAGGGGCTTTATGTCGCGCCGACACAGATAGGTCTTATGGCGACGATGGGATAGGAAAGGCCTGGGAGTTGAAAGGAAGCGGCCGTGGCCTTATTTAAGGTACAGTCCCAGCATTTGCCTGGTGTGAAAATGGGAAACCACGGAAAACCATCTTCAGGGCTGCCGATAGTGGGATTCGAACCTACTATCTCCCGGATGCAAGCTCACAGCCGCGCGCCTCTACGCGCACGCCCAACTCGCCCGGTCTTTGAATTTAATTTGTTAGGTAAACCCAGGATACACGTATGTGTTCAGTGTAAATATATAATTGTTGTGGTCAAATGGACCATGTGTTTGATATACGGCGATGCAATCTCGTGTTTTAAATAAAACGTACTTATACTTTCTACAACCATGACGATAAACCGAATGATTTGAGGTATGCCGAGGAACATCTACAACTATGAATAAACTACAAGGACACGAAACCATATTATATATATAATTTTTGCATAATTCTCGACTGTTTCTTGTTCATGTGCTGTAGTATGGCACCATCTCGTGTGATTTATCAGTATAAATAAAATGTTTAGAAAATAATATTTCAACGAAGATTCTTCTCATTTAATAATATTAGTGCTGTGATAGTACACATATCACACCCCAGAATTATATGTAGAAGTTAGAGATATTATTGTCAGTATTCGATTTATTATTATTATTATCATTATTATTATATTTCATTTGTATATTTTGCCATTTATATTGGTAAGCTGGAAGATATCCACATATGTAGGTATGAGTAATTTGTTTTGCACGAGTGGGAAAACATTGCTTTAATAACTCTGGTAATTTGAATGAGTCATATGGCTACCCCAGTGTTTGTTGTGATGTACTTGTGTCGGGAAATTCATGAGTCATGTATATATCCCAGCCTGATGAGATGAGCTTGTTGTTGTATTAGGAAAATTTGGTGACTCATGGAATATACCCCAGAGTTTGTTATTGTCTTGGGAGGAAGAAGTAGTTCAGGGCTTGGGCTTGAGAAGAGGACCACCCGTGATTGGCTGGCAAGCACCAATCCAGACGTATCATCTGAGAGGAGGGGGATGTTGATGTCTATAAAGGTTGATCATACGGCGGCAACCGGGAACATTGTAAGAAACATTGTAAGGGTGATTGTAGAGGTGATTGTATAGGAACGAGAAGGAAGATAACTACAACCAGTGACACTGTATGAAGGAACGACAACTGACTCACTGTACGGGAAGGAAGTGGTGCTGATACACGGTACTGGAGTGACACGGCTGCAATGGACTGGACTTCAAACGTTCGTGGAGCAGAGTCTTGTTATGTTCGTGGAAAGTGGCTGATTGTGAAGAGTGCTTGCGCATTAAGTATTGTAGCACTTGTGGCGGCCTAGCATTATACACAGACTGACAGAGCAAATGCAACACCAAGAAGGAGTGGTCAGAACTTTATGCCAATTGCAGGGTAGACTGACGTCACTGAGGTATGCTCATGATGTGAAATGCGCCGCTGTGCTGCGCACGTAGCGAACGATAAATGGGACACGGCGTTGGCGAATGGCCCACTTCGTACCGTGATTTCTCAGCCGATAGTCATTGTAGAACGTGTTGTTGTGTGCCACAGGACACGTGTATAGCTAAGAATGCCAGGCCGCCGTCAACGGAGGCATTTCCAGCAGACAGACGACTTTACGAGGGGTATGGTGATCGGGCTGAGAAGGGCAGGTTGGTCGCTTCGTCAAATCGCAGCCGATACCCATAGGGATGTGTCCACGGTGCAGCGCCTGTGGCGAAGATGGTTGGCGCAGGGACATGTGGCACGTGCGAGGGGTCCAGGCGCAGCCCGAGTGACGTCAGCACGCGAGGATCGGCGCATCCGCCGCCAAGCGGTGGCAGCCCCGCACGCCACGTCAACCGCCATTCTTCAGCATGTGCAAGACAACCTGGCTGTTCCAATATCGACCAGAATAATTTCCCGTCGATTGGTTGAAAGAGGCCTGCACTCCCGGCGTCCGCTCAGAAGACTACCATTGACTCCACAGCATAGACGTGCACGCCTGGCATGGTGCCGGGCTAGAGCGACTTGGATGAGGGAATGGCGGAACGTCGTGTTCTCCGATGAGTCACGCTTCTGTTCTGTCAGTGATAGTCACCGCAGACGAGTGTGGCGTCGGCGTGGAGAAAGGTCAAATCCGGCAGTAACTGTGGAGCGCCCTACCGCTAGACAACGCGGCATCATGGTTTGGGTCGCTATTGCGTATGATTCCACGTCACCTCTAGTGCGTATTCAAGGCACGTTAAATGCCCACCGCTACGTGCAGCATGTGCTGCGGCCGGTGGCACTCCCGTACCTTCAGGGGCTGCCCAATGCTCTGTTTCAGCAGGATAATGCCCTCCCACACACTGCTCGCATCTCCCAACAGGCTCTACGAGGTGTACAGATGCTTCCGTGGCCAGCGTACTCTCCAGATCCCTCACCAATCGAACACGTGTGGGATCTCATTGGACGCCGTTTGCAAACTCTGCCCCAGCCTCGTACGGACGACCAACTGTGGCAAATGGGTGACAGAGAATGGAGAACCATCGCTGAGGACACCATCCGCACTCTTATTGACTCTGTACCTCGACGTGTTTCTTCGTGCATCGCCGCTCGCGGTGGTCCTACATCTTACTGAGTCGATGCCGTGCGCATTGTGTAACCTGCATATCGGTTTGAAATAAACATCAATTATTCGTCCGTGCCGTCTCTGTTTTTTCCCCAACTTTCATCCCTTTCGATCCACTCCTTCTTGGTGTTGCATTTGCTCTGTCAGTCAGTGTATGTTGGTGAAAGCTATCTCAGACTTTCCATAATTTATGTTGAGGATCGACAGACGTGTGTATATATCTTTACAACAAGTGTTAAAATATGTGAACACAGTAGTACAAGGTACAGTATCTGTGTGATGTGATAACTGCCGATTATGAGAATCGGTAAGTCGAATTGATATAGAGACAGTGAAGGGTATTTATCTTCATACATGTACATCGGACTATCTACAAATGGTAGCTTAGTTCTCGCTTTCGTTTTCCCACGATTTTCATTATCGTTGTTGTTGTAAATATGGAGTCTTCCAGCAATATTTTATGTGTGTATTATATGTATAATGTTGTATGTTGATGAGGTGCTCATGCACGGAATTTGTTAAGATTATAGTTAGCTATTTTAGAATCAGTGTTATTGATGAACCTAGGTGCAGTTCCTACCTAATTAGTCGTTTTCAGGAGGTTAGGTAAGGCCTGCAGCAGATGTACCAGTACGCAGCATTATGTACACGCCCTGGGATATACAGTTTATCATGCTCTTATCTAAATTCGAGGGATCCATTCTGGTGAACTCTGGCGCCCATACTACGGACATTTCGGTTAATTATGCTTATTAATTTTATTAAGTTTTTGAGTAATTTTATTTAAATATTTTTATTCATGATTTTATTTATTATTATCAACTAAATAAGTTACAATTGGCTTCCCAACGTGTGGCTGAATGATTGGTACATCTGTTAGGCTTATAAGCGTAGGTGTGGTTGGATTTCTGCGAACTATGTCAGTGAAGTGTTTTATATGTACGTGATATGTATGTTGGAGTATGAAGAAATGTTGTAGCGAGTCCAGTATTATAAAATTGAGAAGTAGAGAGGTTGTTAAATTTGCTGGTACTAAGAATCAGGAAAAGAGAAGTCAAAAGAATTCCACCACATTGAGTCTATCGAATTTAAGTGAGAGTAGCGAAATGGCTGATAGTAAGAAGGATCAATCGGCAACGATATGTGAGGAATCTAGTAATCCGTCTCAAACTCAGAATGTAGGGGTTGTTAAGGAAATTGTTCAAGGGGAGGCTTTAACTTTTAGTATGATTAAATCGCTATTTAATGAAATGTCCAGTAAGATTGATAGTAAGAATGAAGAGTTGAAGGTTGAACTGTCTAGTAAAATCGATAATAATAATGTTGAACTGTCCAGTAAAATCGATAATAATAATATTGAATTGTCCAGTAAGTTATGATTTATACGTGAAAGAGGAATTATTGTATGAACCTGTGTTTTATGTTCAGGGAGATTTTGAGAATAGGGGGCGTGATGAAAGTAAGAAAGATGTGTCGGATGTTTACTTTGTGCTAGTGGTGATGGTAATAGCGGTGTTGCGATCGATAATCTTGTGGAAGTTTCTGAAACTGAACGTGAAGTTTTTTGTGAAGTTGATGAAGGTTGTTTTGTGAGTGAAGAGTGTTCACGGAGTATACATCATGAGGATGTTTTTGTTGATTTAAGTGTACGTGAGGAGAGTAAAGTTAGGTCCATTATGTGTGAAAATGGTGACTTTGAGATTAATGAAACTTCTGATAAGAGAGTCGAAAGTAGCAGTGTTGTTGGCATGAAAGTGGTGCAAGTAGGAGCTGATATGGAAGGTGGTGAAGATGACTTGATTGTTGAGTCATTAAGTAGTAATGACAGCAATTTCGAAGTGTATTATGGTAAGAATTTCTGTAATCGAGTGAGCGTGAGTGAGAATGAAGTGAGTATGTTTGACAAGCGAGCGCGTAATGTTTTATTTAATTCTGAAACTTGTGTGAATGATTTGAATGACGTGCTGTGTGATATCGATGTGGAATGTGTGAAAAAGTACGTGATCTGTTTGCTTGCATTAATTATGGTTTTGTGGAAGAGTAAACGTAGTGAGATTCCCGCGCATTTCAGAAATTGGTATTTCTTTGTTCTGAATGAAAGCTTATATGATTCTTGTGTGAGTGGATGGGATGAATGTTTGTGTGTGAGATAGAGTGTATTCTAGACGTAGTTAGTTTTTAATGCGGTACGCATTCCTCGTCTATCGATGCCAATGTTAAGTTAATGTATAGTTTTTTCATTTATATTAGGGTCCGTATACTGTGGACAGTAGAATAGGCAAGTGTGCTTATAGGCTCCTAACTGCTGAAAATAAGGTCCTTGGGACATTTAATATCTATAGCCTTCGCAGATATAAGAGATAGGTTCTGCACCTTGGATGTATATATTATGAATTTTAGTGTATGTATACAGTAGCAAGAAGGGATTGTGTTCAATGCTATATGAAACAATCAGAGTTGTGTGTATATAGCCAGATTATTATTATTATTGTTTGGACAAATTGCATTTAATGTGTGCGAATACAATGCAGTAGACGCAATGTATATATTATTATTACAGAAAATTATGTGTTCAGTTATGTCATTATAAGGGTATGTATGAAGTTCTGTTTTATGGTGAATCATAATATGTGATATCATCGATTCACCAAGGGGGCGTTATGTGATAGTACATATATCACACCCCAGAATTATATGTAGAAGTTAGAGATATTATTGTCAGTATTCGATTTATTATTATTATTATCATTATTATTATATTTCATTTGTATATTTTGCCATTTATATTGGTAAGCTGGAAGATATCCACATATGTAGGTATGAGTAATTTGTTTTGCACGAGTGGGAAAACATTGCTTTAATAACTCTGGTAATTTGAATGAGTCATATGGCTACCCCAGTGTTTGTTGTGATGTACTTGTGTCGGGAAATTCATGTGTCATGTATATATCCCAGCCTGATGAGATGAGCTTGTTGTTGTATTAGGAAAATTTGGTGACTCATGGAATATACCCCAGAGTTTGTTATTGTCTTGGGAGGAAGAAGTAGTTCAGGGCTTGGGCTTGAGAAGAGGACCACCCATGATTGGCTGGCAAGCACCAATCCAGACGTATCATCTGAGAGGAGGGGGATGTTGATGTCTATAAAGGTTGATCATACGGCGGCAACCTGGAACATTGTAAGAAACATTGTAAGGGTGATTGTAGAGGTGATTGTATAGGAACGAGAAGGAAGATAACTACAACCAGTGACACTGTATGAAGGAACGACAACTGACTCACTGTACGGGAAGGAAGTGGTGCTGATACACGGTACTGGAGTGACACGGCTGCAATGGACTGGACTTCAAACGTTCGTGGAGCAGAGTCTTGTTATGTTCGTGGAAAGTGGCTGATTGTGAAGAGTGCTTGCGCATGAAGTATTGTAGCACTTGTGGCGGCCTAGCATTATATGTTGGTGAAAGCTATCTCAGACTTTCCATAATTTATGTTGAGGATCGACAGACGTGTGTATATATCTTTACAACAAGTGTTAAAATATGTGAACACAGTAGTACAAGGTACAGTATCTGTGTGATGTGATAACTGCCATTATGAGAATCGGTAAGTCAAAGTGATATAGAGACAGTGAAGGGTATTTATCTTCATACATGTACATTGTTCATCGGACTATCTACAAATGGTAGCTTAGTTCTCGCTTTCGTTTTCCCACGATTTTCATTATCGTTGTTGTTGTAAATATGGAGTCTTCCAGCAATATTTTATGTGTGTATTATATGTATAATGTTGTATGTTGATGAGGTGCTCATGCACGGAATTTTTTAAGAATATAGTTAGCTATTTTAGAATCAGTGTTATTGATGAACCTAGGTGCAGTTCCTACCTAATTAGTCGTTTTCAGGAGGTTAGGTAAGGCATGCAGCAGATGTACCAGTACACAGCATTATGTACACGCCCTGGGATATACAGTTTATCATGCTCTTATCTAAATTCGAGGGATCCATTCTGGTGAACTCTGGCGCCCATACTACGGACATTTCGGTTAATTATGCTTATTCATTTTATTAAGTTTTTGAGTAATTTTATTTATATATTTTTATTCATGATTTTATTTATTATTATCAACAAAATAAGTTACAGTGTATTCCTCTTACACTATAGAATCCTACTTTCGTTATATTTTATCTATTGCCTATTTTTCTTTTTCGAACATTCCATTGCCCGTATGCTGTGAGTTCAGCCGGTGACGAAATGAAAGTAGGGAGGACGAGACTTCAAACCTGGTAAGTGACCTCTGGAGGTTCTCATCCAACTATTCCATCTATATATCTGTTTGTGAAACCAAATTATGTAATAGTTGCCCTAAATGACCCAGTATGGGTACTGTATGTATGTATGTATGTATGTATGTATGTATGTATGTATGTATGTATTGTTGTTGTTGTATTGGGGTGTGATTAGCGGACGACCGAAGATAGATTTCTGGTCGATCCCGTGTTAGAAATTTAAACTGAAAAATCACTTGGTGTGACCAAAATTTAGTGCTACTTGGCTGCGTAATACGTGTGGCTCTCTATTCGCTAGACTGTTGGGACAAATGCAAACATCCAGTCCCAAAGTAAGGGGAAGTAATCATACTCGTTTAAAATACCCGATCCGGCCGGGAATCTAAATAAGGATCCTCTGAATCGATGGCTTCGACGCTGAGCATTCAGCCAAAGAGCGGGACACTGGAGTTAAAAGGAGGCTCCGTTTTTAATGTGTGAAAGTACACGAGGTAGTTAGTTAATTCGCGGTGTTTTACAGACTCAGCACTGAAAGGCATGCAATTCTGTAATGGAAATGTGTGAAACACCTCGTAAACATAAGTAGGAAAATTTACAATGGACACAGGGCTTCCAAACCAATTTTCCTCATTTTTATTTTGTATTCCATTAATTAACATTCTTTATCAATCAGTTTAAATCTTTTGCCATTCATGATGTGTCTTTAACAGTTGTGTGAGTTATGTTGCCTGGACTGGTTATTTTATTCCTCCAGATAACATTTCTAAGACTATAATAATGTGTTTATCGTCTACCTTACACATTATGAGCGAAGATGATAATGAACGACGTATTAAAGTGCATTCAGGCCAAAATACACGCACCAGGTATAATATGCGAATAATTACACATTAATCGTTTTTTTATTTTTACAATAAAACTTTCTAATCATTTAATACCATTAAGAAACACTAAATAGTGCTATATCAAGTCATAAAGTTTGCAGCCTCGAACAGTTCGGAACGTTTGGATGGTGATGGCAGCCATGTTCCTATCATCCAGTGTTTCTTTCAAATGCCACAATGGTCGCATTAACCTCTAAAGAATCAGTTACACTAAAGTTAAATAAGGCTCAACATAAAACTCTATTTATCATCGTGGGGAAGTTTTGCATCATCTCTTACCAAATAGTTCCTTACTCTTTACTCGCAGACAAAAAAATATAGGAGAGACATACAGATGTATCATATCAGAGTTATTATATTACTGCCCGACAAAACAACACACATCGCTACAATTAATACCAGGTAACACGTCCCCTTGCATTAATGCATGCCTGAATTTGTCTTAGCATACTGTCCACTAGTTCATCGAGGTAATGAATGCTGGTCAACATTCTCACACCCCTCAGTGGTGATTCGGTGAACACTTCGCAGAGCGTTTGGCGAGTCGTGACGTTCATAAGCAGTCTTCTTTAATTTATCCCAGGCATGTTGCATGATGTTCATGTCCGGGTAACATGGCTGCAACTCTAGTCGAGTGATATCGTGATCACGAAGAAGTCATTAAAGAGAGCCGCACGATGGATGTGCGCATATTCGTCCATGAAGACAAATTCACTTTCGAAAGGCGGGCGACACGGGGTCACTATGGGTCGGAGGATGATTTACAGCCGTGACATTACCCTGTATGACCACGAGTGGCGTGCGGTGACCCCACATAATGTGTATGACGACACGTGAGTCTCACCAGATTGCCCACGGTTACTAGACTGGAGGATAGGGGTCATCAGTTGGGTGCGCAGTAGCAAACCATGCCTCCTGACGTCACACGGTACCCATGCTCGCTAAACGAAGCAGAGCGCCATTAGTCTAGTGATGGTGTATACCTTTTCAACAGTGTAAGAGTTTAATTTTTCTGTGCTGTGCTGTGCCATGGTGTGTTGTGCTGTCGCCGGTTGCTCTAACCACGATAGACACCAGTAGGATTTAGACATAAAATTTCATCGTTTTCCAAAGAACAGTGACATTAAATTAAAGTGGATTAATGCCTGTAACGGCCTGACTCGTTTACTATTGAGAATGCTCGTCTGTGCTCTGTACACTTCGAGAACTCGGACTACATAAGAGACTTCAAGGGTGAGTTATTAAACCTTCCAATTAGACGTGATTTAGGGCCTGACGCATACCACATTCAAATTTGCAACTCAGTAGTAATGATTTAGCGAGTCAGTCCTGTAAAGATCGTGAAAAGAGGGCACAAAAGCGAAATTATCGTAAGTAGTATAATAAGCGGGTACTGGCGCCACCGCCAACGCAGGCTCCCAGAGGCCACCTCCACCACCACCACCACAGCCAGAGGCCTCCCAGATGCCTCCTCCGCCACCACCACAGCCAGAGGCCTCCCAGAGGTCTCCTCCACCACCCGCGGGGAAATTTGAATTTGTAAACAAAGCCACGTGCTTTTTGACAGCTGTCATCGACAACAACGCATCGCTAACCTCAGTACTGCCATCTTGACGGGCCTAAACCTCAGTAGTACCAACTTAACCTAACTAGCGCGAGGTAAACAAATCCACGTGTTTTTTTGACAGCCACGTGCTTTTTGACAGACAACAACGCATCGCTAACCTCAGTACTGCCATCTTGACGGGCCTAAACCTCAGTAGTACCAACTTAACCTAACTAGCGCGAGATAAACAAAGCCACGTGTTTTTTGACAGCCACATGCTTTTTTGACAGCTGTCATCCGCCATCTTTAAACTACAGAGCACCGTGCTGCCCTCTTTATCGCAGTAGCTGCAAATTCGTCACCTGTCATCGGCAGTGCTGCCATCTTGGCGGGCCTAAACCTTAGTGCTACCAACTTAACCTCACTAGCTCGAGATAAACAAATCCACGTGCAGCTGTCATCCGCCATCTTTAATCTATAGAGCACAGTGCTGCCCTCTTTAGCTACTTACCTTTGAAATGTGGTGGCGGATAATTTGAAAAAATGCTTTATGACAGCAGCCATCTTTGAGCACCGTGCTGCCCTCTTTAGCTAGATACCTGTGGTGGTAGACAATTCCACGTGACAGCAGCCATCTTTAATCAAGAGAGCACCGTGCTGCCTTCTATGTGGTGGCGGCAAATTCTACATGCTCTTGTTTGGAAACAAACTCACGCGCTTTTTTGACAGCCGTCATCCGCCATCTTTAATCAAGAGAGCACAGTGCTTCCCTCTTTATTTTGAAATGTGGTGGCGGTAAATTCCACGTGCTCTTGTTTGGAAACAAAGCCATGTGCTTTTTTGACAGCTGTCATCCGCCATCTTTAATCAACAGAGCACCGAGCTGCTATCATGCGGGCAATTTCATCAGCTGTCATCCGCCATCTTTGAGCACCGTGCTTCCCTCTTTAGCTAGATACCTGTGGTGGTAGACAATTCCACGTGACAGCAGCCATCTTTGAGCACAGTGCTGCCCTCTTTGAGGGGGCGGTAAATTCCACGTACTCTACAAACTCACGCGCTTTTTTTCTGACAGCTATCATCCGCCATCTTGCATCACAAACCTCAGTGCTGCATTCTTTAGCTAGATACCTTTGAAATGTGGCGGCGGCAATTTGAAAAATTCTACATTCTCTTGTTTGGAAACAAACCTATGCGCTGTCATCTACCATCTTTAAACCACAGAACACCGTGCCGCACTCTTGCGTCAGCTGTCATCCGCCATCATTAAACTACAGAGCACCGTACCGCACTCTTGCGGGGTAATTTCGTCAGCTGTCGTCCGCCATCTTTAATCAAGAGGGCGCAGTGCCGCACTCTATGTGGTGGTGACAAATTCTACATTCGCCATCTTTAATCTACAGAGCGCCGCGCTGCACTCTGTGGTGGCGGACAATTTGAAAAGCTGCCAAGAGAGCATCGTGTTAGCATCTTTATTCTTCGACATGTGGTGGCGGATAATTTGAAAAATGCTTTTTGACAGCAGCCAACTTCAATCAACAGAGCACCATGCTGTGCACTCTTTGTGGTAGCGGTAGACAATTTAAAAGAACTTGTCAAGGAATACCTTTGTTCTAAGAAGATGTTACAAGAGAAGTGATTAAGAATATAATCGAACACGGTACTCGATACAACATATGATTAGAACATCGGTTGATGTGTTTACAACATATCAGGTGTATACCTTTGTTCTAAGAGAAAAAAGTAAGACTAAAATTTTGAACAGCTTGCGTAAGATAGCAACTCTTATAACTTCCTTTACTTTGCTAAGGCATAGCTTTATCGGACGCAATCTTGCACATATCGCGTACCTACATGTTTATACTTGAACACATACTGCTGTTCATAGTTCGATATTGTAGAACACTGCATTGCAAGACTAGAATCAAACACTTTTGAGGGAAAAAAATTCTGTTCTCGACATACTTACCGAACTAGACGACACTATACTTACGAATCTGCTCATCACCTTCTTTCTTGCTTTTCTTCTATGAGTAATAAACAAAAACTCTATCTTGCAAATAAGGAGCGGGAGGAAGGTAATACCTAATCTAAAATAAAAGAATATGCCAATTCTACATTATTTATTTACATCTTGTATGTACAAGTTTTATCTCGAATCATTTTACCGTAGTGATGTTTGCGTACTTCTCGACGCAATTCTTGTATGTACAAGTTTAAACTTGCCGTACTACACTCTCAGCGTACCTCTCCCTACAATATGTACAGTGAATTGTGATGTAAGACAGCTTAACGTAAGTACACACCTCTAGCATAATGTTTACACACACATCTGCTTTATGTAAAGTAGTACTGATCAATACTACTATGCCCCCAGGCTAGAGTGTTGGTAGAATTTGGAATGACAAACCGTTTGCAATCATCGCTATTAAGGGCTACCTTACTAATTAAATGAGTGTACAACTGGTGCTTCTTGCTTCTAATGACAGACATTTGCTTATGCAAAACAGGTGGATTGCTTTTAATGCAATTGTTATAGTTTTCAAAACTTAGCTGATTCTGAACGACATTCTTTTTAACCCCCTTCAATCTCTTTATTTATAATTCATTTAAGAGTTTTATGCAATATGACTTGGATTTAGTACCTACAAATGAATCGATAGTATTCCCAGCACATTCATCTTTCATTTTACCTAGAACCTTTTTGTTCGCTAGTGGTAGATGATATTGATTATTTTCAGGATAGTTACTTGTATCAAACCTACCCAAGTCTGGCTTTATATCATTGTAATAGTCATCAGTTTTGATTTGATAAATAAACGAATCGGTATCTGTGTAGAGCAATTGCGCATTATGCGCGTACTTCTTCATCATATAATCGTATTGGAATTCATACATGAGTGTTTTAGCCAATTCAAGTACTGCGAAGCCGACGTAGGTAGGTTTGTCATACTTAACCTTAACACGATTCATCTGTATAATAACTAAATTCTCATGTATGATGGTGCAGCTGTGGAAATTTGGTTTACTTATTAAATAGTTAGCACCATACCTTTTCTTAATATTTTCCAAGTTTGTAATCAATTTTACATCAACGCGTTTGTCAACATTTTCCATAGTCTTACCAAACACACTGTTATTCATGAGCTTGTAGAAATCTTTTTCAAACTCGTTAACCGCATTCGTTCTTAAATTATTGTTCAGATCGATATATGGCTTTAGCCACGGTGACTGATTAAATTCTAGTACGCGAGGAATTTTGGATAACTTCAAACCATGCTGCAAACACTGTTTTAAATTTCGGTAATGAATGATATACTTTGATTTATCACACAAATTAGCAATTAGCATTTTCGTCGTTGATGCGATGTACGGGGGTTTCATATTTTCAGGGCAGAACGGTAGGTCATTATGAGAAGTGTGTAACTCTTTAGGATACTGTAAGTCAACTTCGAGGAAATAGCCTTTATCAACTTCATCGCCTAGGGCGTGCAGCTGTAAAGCATCAATTTCGCACTGCGTTAGCCAGCGGAAACCACTCACCGGTAGATGCTGACTCATCGCCCACCCATACTGATTATTAGCATCGAGATAAACGATATACTGAGATTCCTGACTAGAATCGAAACTCGGCATGTACTTATTATTTGCCTTGGAATACCGCCCGCTGCACTGACTTAGACCGCCTCAAATAGATGATTTTATAAAGTGCACCATATCAATATCAGTTAGCAGTTCCAAATTCACCTGCGTGTATTTTAACATCGCGTCCCAACTTAACCAAGGCGCAGTAAAATACTGACATGGGTCAAGGCTGTAGGTTTTCTTGCAAACACAGCGAAGATTTTCAAAAACATCAGCTAACAAAAGTACATCCGTCTTTAAATATAAATCGGAGTATTCACCCAGCGTTTGAATGTGGAACTGCTCCCAGATATGTTGTGCATGTAAATAGTCATCATCACTAATATCTGCTGAATTCAGCGAGCTGTAAAACGATTGTTTCGATGGTAAGGCACGTTCTTCGAGGCGTTCTAAGCAGTCAAGATATTCATAACTAAAATACCCTTACGCCGAAGTAAATTAAACTGCGCTTCTTCGGGAAAACGCGTTGAATTTCCGTAAATTGTTCAGGCTGTAAATGACTAGAAAGTTTATCGAGGCTACTCGCCAGAAAGCGAAACGAGTCAAGGAATCTCAGTTTTATAGAATGCTCAGCATCTACTTTTACAGACTTTGCAAACGCAATGTACCGCTCTTTATTCTGAGGGATTATATCTACTTTTTCATCTGAAGCTCCAAATTGTGAAATGATGAAATGAGAGTCGTAACCAGATAAGTTATGAAAAATTACAGGGATAAATTTAGGAACTCTGTACTTAAGATTACAGCTATAATGAGCGACACATCTGTAGAAACCAGTTAAATGATCATGATCAAAAACTTTAGGGTTATTTTCAGAAAATTCCCCATCACAAATGCTACACTTTGTAGCACGTTCATGATCATTTAACTGAATTTCGGTGAGTGGCTTCATAGGAATATTACTATTTAGAATACGACCAAGACGAACTGCATCACTTTCAAGTCTTTCTAAAAATACTTTAGCAGCATCATGTCCTCGATACAGCTCTGACTTGTTAAGCGTACTATCGTAACTACACTTGATGTAATACGCGAAGCTATACGGGACATGCATGTGCGTAGTATTAGTGAAAGAGTTGTCAGGATTAGGTAAGCATGTGTTGCATGGCGTGAGGATGGTTTCAAAGTCTGCATAAATCACGAACGGTACCCACATCTGCTTGTGAAAATTTGTAAATTTTAAAACATTATTGCCTGTAGTAGGTATCTCTGTACGTACATGATTGCAGTCATTCTTGGAATGCTTCGTTAACTGATCTTCAGTTCTAAAATACTGCAAGCATCCATCACATAGCCACTTTTTACACCTATCTTTTGACAACTGACTACTAATAAGTCTACTCAGATTTTTAATCCAGCAAAAGTGGCTATTCTCACTGTTTTCAATATAGAGTAAGTTAACATGAGTACTCTTCTTATGACATGTATAATACAGAGGACCTACTAAAGACTTTTTCTCTACACCATACACATTAATGCTAATGTTATTTAGTTGCTCAAAGCGCTTAATATCCTTTATCTGCACAGGAAATTCTATACTATCGAAATTTAGTTGCGTTGAATAGTGTGGATACGATGATGTTCTATTCGCTACATTTCGTTTCACAGGATTTAAAGCCGACATCACCGCCCATGCAAAACATGCTTCGTCATTGTTTTGGATGTTTACAACAGCTTTTCTTTGCTGAATCCATGTCGGCAGCTCGATGTGCGAAGATCCACGCATAGGATTGTACTTATTGATGTTAACTTCTAGGTACATTATTTCAACTAAAGCCCACCCTGATTCCTTTTCCTGAAATTCCTCGCTCTTAGTTGAAATAATGTTAGAGACATCCCTAAGTACATCACCAAAATTAGTCGACTCACTTATGACAAAATTCTTCGTATTAAATGATTTAATGTCCGTTATTTCGGATTCATCCGTGCTTTTAATGTACAAGCCGAAAAGTTCAAAATTAACTTTAAATAAATTATGATTGGACAAAGATTTAGCAAGAAGCTGTTGTACATCCGGTTGAACGCAATTTAAAAAGTTTGAAGTGCTCTGAAACTTTTGACTAGTGCGAATTCTGTAACTAGAAATCCTACTTTTAAATGCTGTATTAATTTCCTCGATGTTTGCGTTACTACCACTTCTACACGCATTATTTTTATGCGCATTACTCCGTAAGTGTCCCTGAAAATGTGAAGATGGTACATCAGTATTACAGTGTTCGCAGTAAATAGTTTGAAGTTCATTTTTCCTAGGTTTTTTACTACTAGTACTTTCTACAGCTACATCAGTAGCTGCACGCTTTTTCCCTGCTACTACCTGAGGGCAAGTAGATATTTGATGTACCTCTGCTAAGTGAGCCTGATATTGCTCTACATTAGCGAAGTACAGCCCGCAAACATCACATAAAGCGGATGTTATGCTAGGGTGTTTTACTTTTTTATGCCGCGTAAGGGTATCTACCCTCGTAAACGTGGCCTCACACTGCTCGCAGGTGAACGTAGTAGGCGCTTCTCCATGTTTCATTTTAAAATGTAGTGTAAGAGCATCTCGTCTTGTAAACGTTACATTGCATTCCTCACAGCAGGGGAACATCTAAAAAGAGAACAACCAATAGAGATTAGGTGAAAGTTACGATGTTCGGAAGAAACCAAGTTTCAACGTATAGAGGTCGGACATGGCTGTGAGTTTGAAATTATAAGATTAACCTCGACTATAGCATGAGGATTGAAGAGAACGACTATTTATCAACAGACTAAAGTTACGATTATCGGAAGAAACCAAGTTTCAACGTATAGAGGTCGGACATTGCTGTGAGTTTGAAATTATAAGATTAACCTCGTCTATAGCATGAGGATTGAAGAGAACAACTATTTATGATTAGCTTAAAGTTAAGATGTTCGGAAGAAACCAAGTTTCAACGTATAGAGGTCGGACATTGCTATGAGTTTGAAATTATAAGATTATCCTCTTCTATGACATGCAGATTAAAGAAAATAACTATTTATAGACTAAAGTTACGATGTTTTAGAAGAAACAAAGTTTCAGCCTGTTGAGGTCAGACATACCTATGTATGTGTTTGAAATTATAAAATTAACCTCGTCTATAGCATGAAGATTGAAGAGAACGACTATTTATTTATAGATTAAAGTTATGATGTTCGGAAGAAACCAAGTTTCAGCCTGTTGAGGTCAGACATACCTTAAAATCTTCACGCTGCAAACTGTTACTCGGATGAATAAAATGCGTGCGTTCAAGCCTGAAACTCGAATGATAATATTCTTGTCGCACCTAAAAGAAGAAGAAACATATATAAATGTAGTGTAGGGTACATCAGCTAGCCTAGCTATCTTTACAACTCAAAGTTCGAAAACATACCTTAAAAATGCACGTGTTGCGGAATGTTACTCGGATGAATAAAATGCGCACTTTCAAGCTTGTAACTCGAATGATAATATTCTGGTCGTACCTAAAAGAAAAGAACAAACATATATGAATGTAGTGTAGGGTACATCAGCTAACCTAGCTATCTTTACAACTCAAAGTTCGAAAACATACCTTAAAAATGCATGTGCTGCAGACTGTTACTCGGATAAATAAAATGCGTGCGTTCAAGCCTGAAACTCGAATGATAATATTCTTGTCGCACCTAAAAGAAGAAGAAACATATATGAATGTAGTGTAGGGTACATCAGCTAGCCTAGCTATCTTTACAACTCAAAGTTCGAAAACATACCTTAAAAATGCACGTGTTGCAGAATGTTACTCGGATGAATAAAATGCGCACTTTCAAGCTTGTAACTCGAATGATAATATTCTGGTCGTACCTAAAAGAAAAGAACAAACATATATGAATGTAGTGTAGGGTACATCAGCTAACCTAGCTATCTTTACAACTCAAAGTTCGAAAACATACCTTAAAAATGCATGTGCTGCAGACTGTTACTCGGATAAATAAAATGCGTACGTTCAAGCCTGAAACTCGAATGATAATATTCTGGTCGTACCTAAAAAGAAAAGAACAAACATATATGAATGTAGATGTCTATTACCTAGCGTAGAAGTTGCTTTGCAAACAGTAACTAACAGTTCTAGCTTACCTTAAGATAAAGGTTGAAGAATAATATTCACAGCAGACAGTACTTAGACGGGAGATGTGTACGTAATAAACGCATACAGAGAACTGTGAGCGCTTCACGCAGACTGCAGTGAGTAAATATGCTGCTTGTTACCAAGCGGATGTGAAAGTCGCTGACAACTGCAGTACAGTTGGAACTAAATGTTTATGCAACAAGAGCTCTCCTGAGGGTCTTACGCTGAGTTCTGCAGGCTGACGTATTTAAGCCGGAATCGAACCTGCTGTTGATGCCGAGGTGTCAGAATTTAAGAGTTCTGCAGCGGATCGAGCCTTAGAAAGTTAGCGCGCGATCCTCGACCTCTGGACTTAAACGGGAGGGTACTAAGCTACATCCGCGGTATTCCTTACCTGTAGGCACTTAAAGGTATTGAGCTAAAACTACATTTAGCTAGATCATGTAATTACACGTTATGACGATCGCGCAGGCCCCTCGCCTAGCATTTGCTATTTTTTACGGCTTCCAACATTAGGAGTTCGAACCCGCTATCTTCCGAAGTAGCGAGAATGTTTGCGGGTACAAGAGTGTTGAGGGTGATTCATCTGTCGGATGGAGGTGATAAGACTTGTGCAGGCTTCTTCGGTAGGAGTAGGCTATGTGCCGGTACCGGGACATCTAGTTATAAAACCCGCTACAACTGATTTGTCGCGTACTGCGATTTAAAATCCTCGTCAGGAAGGGTAACCGGTCGTAAAACTATGGTGTATGATCTAAGAGGCGGGGTGTGCAAAAAAGCCAGCATTAAGTAAGGGCTGTTGATAGGGGGCGTTAAACCTTGTGCAGACTCATTCGAAAATGATTGTGAGTACAAGACGTTGATGGTGATTCATCTGTCGGATGGAGGCAATAAGCCTTGTGTAAGCTTCTTCGGTAGGAGTAGGCTATGTGCCGGTACCGGGATATCTAGTTATAAAACCCGCTATAACAAATTTAACGCGTATACTGCGATTTAAAATCCTAGTCAGGAAAGGTAACCGGTCGTAAAACTATGGTGTATGATCTAAGAGGCGGGGTGTGCAAAAAGCCAGCATTAAGTAAGGGCTGTTGATGGGGGTGTTAAACCTTGTGCAGGCTTCCCCGAAACTGATTGTGAATACAAGATGTTGAGGGTGATTCATCTGTCGGATGGAGGCGTTAAGCCTTGTGCAGGCTTCTTCGGTAGGAGTAGGCTATGTGCTGGCACCGAGTTTTACCCTCTCCCTACGGTAGTGTATTACATTCTTAGGCAGTTTCGAGGGTGTGCAAAAAAAAGCCAGTATTAAGTAAGGGCTGCTGATGGCGGGTGTTAAACCTTGCGCAGGCTTCCCCGAAACTGATTGTGAGTACAAGATGTTGAGGGTGATTCATCTGTCGGATGGAGGTGTTAAGCCTTGTGCAGGCTTCTTCGGTAGGAGTAGGCTATGTGCTGGCACCGAGTTTTACCGTCTCCGTACAATCATAATATTTTATGTTAGGAACTTACACGAGCTAAATGCTACACACAGCTAAGAAGACGTTCCGTGAGTTACAAGTGGCTTATCAGCACGCAGTGTCCCCGTTCAAGGTTAGTGCAGCCGGAAGATGCGTGTACAATTTCAGTCAACACATGCATTCCGCACCTCGCTCTGAATGACTGCGCCGATACAACTTCAAAGATAGTGTTCTATGCGGTAGAACAAAAAATGTAACCCATAGCCTACAGTTTGGTTTAGTGTGCTTGCCTCTCACCCAGCAGTCTCGGGTTCGATTCTCTTGGGATTAAAAATATGTTTTACAGCCGAGTGCCCCCTCCTGACGCAAGAGTTTAAATCACAAGAATCTGTTTTACAGCCGATTGCCCTTCCTGACGCGAGATTTTAAATCACAAGAATCTGTTTTACTACTGGATGTCCTTCTAGGATTTTAAAAAGCAGTATCTAGCCTCTTACATCATACACTGTTGTTTTACGGTCGGCTGCCCTTCGTGACGCGAGATTTTAAATCACAAGAATTTGTTTACGACTGGTTGCCCTTCCTGACGCAAAACTGGCAGTATCTAGCCTCTCACATCATACACTATTGTTTTCGACCGGTTGCCCTTCCTGACGTCAAAGAACTGGGATTAAGAAACTGTTTTACAACTAGTTGCCCTTTCTAACACGAGAATCGGGGTTTTACAGCTAGATGCTCAAAGCAGTATCTAGCCTCTTACATCATACACTATTGTTTCACGGTATGGCCGGTTGCCCTTCCTGACACTGAAAGACCAGGATTTAGCCAGTTACCCTTCCTGATGTAACAAGACTAGGATTTATTTTTTTAGACTGCACTTAGCTAGAAATAGCCACACGAAATTATTATATAGAAAGAGAATTGCTGGGCGGATGACAGCTGACGCAAGAGTGCGGCACGGTGCTCTGTAGTTTAAAGATGGCGGATGACAGCTTACGCAAGAGGGCGGCACGGTGTTCTGTGGTTTAAAGATGGTAGATGACAGCGCATAGGTTTGTTTTCAAACAAGAGAATGTAGAATTTTTCAAATTTACGCCGGCACATTTCAAAGGTATGTAGCTAAAGAGTGCAGCACTGAGGTTTGTGATGCAAGATGGCGGATGATAGCTGTCAGAAAAAAGGACGTGAGTTTGTAGAGTACGTGGAATTTACCGCCACCACAAAGAGGGCAGCACTGTGCTCAAAGATGGCTGCTGTCACGTGGAATTGTCTACCACCACAGGTATCTAGCTAAAGAGGGCAGCACGGTGCTCAAAGATGGCGGATGACAGCTGATGAAATTGCCCGCATGATAGCAGCTCGGTGCTCTGTTGATTAAAGTTGGCGGATGACAGCTGTCAAAAAAGCACATGGCTTTGTTTCCAAACAAGAGCACGTGGAATTTGCCGCCACCACATTTCAAACTAAAGAGGGCAGCACTGTGCTCTGTTGATTAAAGATGGCGGATGACGGCTGTCAAAAAAGCGCGTGAGTTTGTTTCCAAACAAGAGCATGTAGAATTTGCCGCCACCACATAGAGGGCAGCACGGTGCTCTCTTGATTAAAGATGGCTGCTGTCACGTGGAATTGTCTACCACCACAGGTATCTAGCTAAAGAGGGCAGCACGGTGCTCAAAGATGGCTGCTGTCAAAAAGCATTTTTCAAATTATCCGCCACCACATTTCAAAGGTAAGTAGCTAAAGAGGGCAGCACTGTGCTCTATAGATTAAAGATGGCGGACGACAGCTGCACGTGGATTTGTTTATCTCGAGCTAGTGAGGTTAAGTTGGTAGCACTAAGGTTTAGGCCCGCCAAGATGGCAGCACTGCCGATGACAGGTGACGAATTTGCAGCTACTGCGATAAAGAGGGCAGCACGGTGCTCTGTAGTTTAAAGATGGCGGATGACAGCTGTCAAAAAAGCACGTGGCTGTCAAAAAACACGTGGCTTTGTTTATCTCGCGCTAGTTAGGTTAAGTTGGTACTACTGAGGTTTAGGCCTGTCAAGATGGCAGTACTGAGGTTAGCGATGCGTTGTTGTCTGTCAAAAAGCACGTGGCTGTCAAAACACACGTGGATTTGTTTACCTCGCGCTAGTTAGGTTAAGTTGGTACTACTGAGGTTTAGGCCCGTCAAGATGGCAGTACTGAGGTTAGCGATGCGTTGTTGTCGATGTCAGCTGTCAAAAAGCACGTGGCTTTGTTTACAAATTCAAATTTCCCGCGGGTGATGGAGGAGACCTCTGGGAGGCCTCTGGCTGTGGTGGTGGTGGAGGAGGCATCTGGGAGGCTTCTGGCTGTGGTGGTGGTGGAGGTGGCCTCTGGGAGGCCTCTGGCTGTGGTGGTGGTGGATGTGGCCTCTGGGAGCCTGCGGTGGCGGTGGCGCCAGAACACGCTTATTATACTACTATCGTAAGGTGATACGGCAAATTTTACAATCGCAGGCGCCAATTGAAGCAGAACATATTAATAATGTAATCTTGAGGAAGGAATTAGATTCCAAAAGTAAACATCAGTGTTTCTATAATGAGAAATTTGCTGAAGTGACTGCAGAATTGGGGTTAATTAGACTAGAAAATTGTGACTTAAACCAGCAAAATAAGGATCTTCAGGGCCGTCTTAGTGCAGCTAATACCGAGATAATAAAATTAAAAAATATTGTTCAAGTTTTTGAGGATACTTTTAGTCAACAGCAAGCTTTAGTAAAAGGCAGATGCTCAAGCAATCTGAGGACATTGCTAAGGCGGTAACCTTACGGTCTATATCATACAAAGCAGTGTGTTTTGTTAGAAACGTGATTAATTACCCTCTTCCTAGCGAAGTTACAATCAAACGACGTTTCTTCAGGGGCTTTTTACCAACATTCCACCGGGCAATACAAATTTATAAATAAATACTTATACATAAATATAATATTAGGTGTTTACAATACTACTTAACACCAACAATCCGCCAAACCAACGGTAAAAAAGCATCCCTGCGATTGGTCATGTTTCTTTAATTTTAGTAACTAGTTTTAGAAATAAATCTATGTATAAAATCGTTCTAAAATCACTGGATGGATAGAAAATACGAAAACTGAACCGTAAATACTTTATTTGCGAGGCGAAAGATAATTTAGTACTAATAAAGCTACTGGAATAGTTCGTTAAGCATAGTGTTATTATATTACTTGTAATGTTCTGAAAAATACTCAAATAAATTACAACATAGTTATCTACATATTACAACTGGCTATTATATTTGACAAAATGGAAAAATATTAAGCAAGTGGTTAAAAAAGCAAGCAAATCATTAACAGAAACGCAGAATTACAATGGGTCGCGTTCACTGCAAGCCCGGCAATGGAGACCAGATGACGTCATCAGCCAAAGCCAGCCTGCGCGTGACCCCTATCGTCTAGTCTAGTAACCGTGAGATTGCCTCCAATCACGCTGCCGCGATACTCCTCGGTGAAAAGGACTTTATGCCAATTCTGATGATAGCTCGATCTGTACCGCGCCGCATGATGTCTAGGTTTGATAACTGGGCCTCACCATAGGTGTCAAAATGTAGTTGTTCCTCGAGCAGCCTGTTTCTCGCCATTTGGGTTGAAACGTAGTGACCTGTGGCTGCCCGGAGATAATTATTCAGCAGTGGTATTGCGTTCAGGGTTCCTTCGAGCTAAAATTCTAAGGTAACTCTTATCGTCTGCAGTCGTAGCCCTTGGACGAATTGTGCTAGGCAAGTCATCCTGCACCGCTTCCCTGCTCGAACCACATCACTTTGATTACGACCCATACGTAGAGCGACTGCCCTTTTGACATAATGTGATTACCCATACACGTACACATATCAACAATGCATGTCGCTAAACTTACTGCTTTGAACACTCCTCAAATGCTTCCACTGAGTGCTACGACCAGTGGCGGCGCGTGGATAAAACATCTGCGGATTCACGATACACCCTGGACACGGTTGATCGTGTGAAGCCGAATTCCCGCACCACTTCCAAAATCGCACTTCCCATCCGTCAGGCACCGACCACCATACCCCGTTCGAACGGTGTCAGCTCACGATGACGTTTCATGTTACACCTGTCACATGCACAGCCACTGCTCACAAGTTCTCCTATACAACTGCCGCTGGCACAGGGGGCGTGTGGTGCGCAGGCAACACACCTGCGCATCAGAGCTCCGCTATCCCATGACATTTGCTCAATCAGTGTATACGAATCATAGTTACCAAAATATTCTGGTTCATTTCGTTTAGTTGTATAGAAAACGCAAAATCCTGAAATTAAAGCCCCTTTTAAATTTACTACAAACAGCACATTTTAACCACGCGTTTCTAAGGCAGTGGTTCGGCTAATTTCGAGGCTGTCCGATGGAGCCCGTGTCTATCGCAAGTCCACTCAGCTTGGCTGTCTCCTTGGCCTCCCCTCCCTCTATCTCATAGCGCACTCTCCTTTCGTCCCTCTGCCTCGCGCCCTCAGTCCAGAAACTGAACCCTACTGTTGGGCGACATTTGTATTATAAATGGGGATGATGATGATGATGATGATGATGACATTGTTTAAAAGGGCCTAATATCTAAGATCATCGGGTCCTAAATAAATGAAATACTCGCCTCACGCTTGGTCGTTAACTGAGTTCGTATTATAATCAAATATAGCAAGCATGAAGTGAATACTTTTATTAACTAAAATGTTGTTAATTTGGGAACCAAAGTTCACCAAAATGGATTAATATAATTAATATAACTTCTCCAATAAATTCCCCACTGATTCTAAAATAACTACCTATATTCTGACTTGTATCAGTGCATGAGCACTTCATCAATACACAAATATATACAATGTACACTAAAGACAGTGATAACTGCTCGAAGATTCTCTATGTACATTAAATAATTCTAGATCAGAAGCAGTGGGAAACGACAGCGAGGAATGAACTGAGCCCGTTGACCAATAGTTGCAATGCATATACTGTATTGCCCTTCAGTGTTTTTGTGTATTAATACAAATTGTCGGCTCTTACCATCAACACATAGTATACCACGTTGATGCTGTACCTCTTTATGGACTGACACTAACACTTGGTTTAGAATTAAATTAAATGGCGTATATCTTTTAGTGCCGGAAGTGTACGAGGACAAGTTCGGCACGCCAGATGCAGGTCTTTCGATTTGACGCCCGTCGGCGACCTGCGTGTCGTGAAGAGGATGAAATTATGATGAAGACGACACATACACCCTGTCCCCGTGCCAGCGAAATTAACCAATCATGGTTAAAATTCCCGACCCGCCGGGAATCGAACCCGGGACTCCCGTGACCAAAGGCCAGCACACCAACCATTTAGTCATGGAGCTGAACACTTGGTTTAGAGATACTTCCGCTCATACAAACATACTCTGTTGGTGTATGCCTTGAATGCAGGCCATAGATTACTGTAAGTTGCCGTTGGACATAGAAGAGCATGTACTAGATCAGTACACTAGCACAAGAATTGTTTAAGTATCATAAGTTATTCCAAAAGTAAATCGTTTAAAAGTAAATTACTCACAAATAAATTATTCAAAGATGAATTTTTAAGAAGTAAATTGTTCGCTTGACCACGTCCTTCACACGCATATACTATAGTCTACCTCTTCCCCCACTCCGATTCAAATGTTCATGCTCTATCAGGCGTGTCTGTCCAGTTAATAGCGAGAGATTTCCTGCGCTAAGGTACCAACGTTTCAATCTACCGACCACACCCGGACCTATCACTTTTGGGTCCGTAGCTATTTCCAGACCTGAAAATGGCTGTGTGTTTCCCAACAGCTTGTTCAAAATGAACTGCTAATATCTAATATGGAGACTTCCAGCTTCAGGTATTATTACTACATTAATACACAAATAAAATGATAATGTTACGTGCCAGCACCGTGGCAGCCTCTTTCGATACTTCCAGGAAGGGGCTGGTGATTCAGACGACCTGGGATCTCCCAGCCGGCTTGTAGGGTGGGGCCGGCCTTCCCGTGTGTTGTTCTCAGCGGCCTGCTTAACTGTGAGTTTATTGGAGATTCAACGGGAATGTTCTCCCTCCAGTGACATCCCGAAATATCTGGCTCAAATCACCCGAGGAAGGCTAGCCGCGGACAGTCAGTGACAGTTGGGCTCCGAGGTGGAGTTGGTGTGAGATTCGGTGTGTTGGGGTTCGTTGGCTGGGCTGAGAGCGAGGTGTTGAGGTGTTGGCTGTCGCTAGTGCCCACCAAGGTCTGAATGAGGAGCTGTCGTTGTGGTGTCGGAGAGACCAGTGAGTACGTGGACTGGAGACGGCGGAACGGAAGACTATACTGTGTGTTCGTGTATTTCATCGTGAGTCAGCAAGGGAAGTCGCTATCGTGAGTGCGAGGTTAAATGGATTTGTGTTAATATTCGCTGTTGTGAGCATCGCACTGATATTGAATACTGTTGAGCTGTTCAGTTGTTCACTGCATGTGACTGTGTGAATTACTGGACTGTCTGTGGAGTGGAACCAACGAACAGTCATCGTGTGTTGAGTGGCCCGTAGCCCTGTGTTCAGATCCAGCGGTCTGCACACAGCTGCTGTATGAGGTGACTGGACTTGGCGAAGTGAAAGTGAGGGAGGTAGACAAACGGGCTGGACCTCCTGCTGTGCCGTAAGGAAGAAGGACTTGTAGTTAGTAAGTGTAACTGTACCGGGCGGTACACCTCCACGCCGCTAGTTCAAATACTGCGCCAGTTGCAACTCCTCTACAGGAGAAAGCCTGAACTATAAAAAACGGTATTAACTCAACAGTTTCTCCGAAGATGGCTCTGTGTGAATTTTGATGTGTTTTTGTTTGTAATTGATCAAGAAGTGTGGACGTTCTCTACCAGATGTCTCTACTAAAAATTATGATTACGCACTCTGGGGCGAAGGAATGAATTTTCTTGAAGAAATTTTGTATTCTTAAATTTTGTCTTTACTACATTTTGTTCTTTTATTTTTTGGGTTGGTAATATTAATACTTCTGTCCGCCAGTTTTGAACTCAGCCAATCCCGAATTTATTTAATTAATTAATTTAATTAATTTTCGATATGGATATGTAGCTCTAAGCTGTCCAATAAAGTTGAGGGGGTGTGTCTATTGATTCTTGAAAGGTCTCGAATTTTCCACGAGGGTATAAAAACTGCTGATTTTCTTGTCTCGGGGCCACTTCAGTAACATCTAACTTAGTGTGTGGATATGTAGCAGGGGGCGGGAAGCGCCTCTTTCTTCAAGCAGCAGCTCTTCAACAAGGTAATGGCCTGTTAACATCTCTATTTCTCGCTAGCTCAGCAGTTTAACTCTCGGGGAGGGTTCGAAACCTTTTAGTATGTAACCTACCTTTCAAATGTAAATTCCTTTCAGTCTATGTAAAAACTACAAATATATTTTACTGTAAAGCGGGGATAGAGAGTGCTTTACTCTCTCGAACTCCCCTTCATTTTGAAACTGAGGTGACTACGTTTTTATAACCGTTTCTTCTCTTGCTTAATATATTAAAGTTTTCTCACACGGGTACCTTCTTAGCTTGGGATTAGCCCCTGTGTTTCGGCCTAGAGCCACTTAGGTTTTAAAGGTATATTTTGTACTTTGGGCCAGTAACTCATCCTGATGTTTTGTTTTCTTCATGCAAAGGCCCTGTAGGTTGGGTATTAGATACCCCTGTTTAGATGTATGTGTGCCTTGAGGGCAGTCAGGAGTAAGGGTTGTTGTGGCCTTTGATAAGGCTTGTAAAATTGAGAGCAGGTCCGCTCTTTCTGGTATTTTGGAAAGTGCCTCTAGGAGGCTTAACATTGTAGTTAGGAGCAAGTGCTCCTTGGCATGATGGGTTTTCTGCCCCTTTGTTTAATTCTGTACTTTGGTAAAATTGGGCTAATAGCTCAAGGATTGTAATTGTGGGGCTCGAAGCCCAGATCTTGTCATTATCCCCTAACACTTATAATTTCTTTGTACCTTACTTTGACTTGTTAAGTTTTCAAATTCTATGTCACCGCTGTTAAGTTTTGAAAATATAACCTTTGTTGAAATTTTAATTCATCTTTCGAACTTGTAGTTAGACCCATTCCAGCCCGCACCTTCTTTCACCTCTGCTGATCCACCAAAACACGGTAACAAGTGGTAGCAGAGCGTGGTTGAATGGGTCTCAATTTAGCCCCTTTTGACGGCTAAACATTGCTGTTGTTTCGAACTCTAACAATTTTCTCAGTCGCTGGTTTTTTTATTTTTTCTAAATTTGTAAAAGTTCTGTCATCATGCCCGGCCCTCGCGATGTCCTCCATCCCGGCTATTTGCGCAAGGAGGAATTGATTTATGAATTAACAATTAGAAATGTTTAATCTGGAGGCACGGTTGCGGCCGATACCTCGAAGCTCAAAGATTCCCTTGAATTGCCTATTTGCATCCCAACTTTGGGAGAGAAAGAGATTGACGACGCTCTCGCCACGATCACTGATAATACTACTGAGCTAGCATCTGTAGTTAGTTTTTTGAAGAAAATGATCCTTCTCCAAATCAACTTAAGCGTGTGCACGCTAGATTGTTTCATTTTTCTAATAGAGTTAACGATCTGTTGTCTCTAAAGTTGAATGACATTCAAAGGAAGGAAGCTAGTGTTGTTCTCGATAACCTTTCTGATTTGCCCGGTAAGGTTAGCCTATTGTTAACTGGGGCAGTCCCTCCCAAAACCGACCAACCCGCTGCGGTAAACGTAGTTAGCGAGGAAGACTCTCCTAAAGGAGAAGAAAATAGGAAATCAGTAGGAGTTCAACAAACCTCTGCCCCATTAGACAATGAGTCTGAACGTCATACCTCTTTGAATAATGCACCTTCTGAATCAGCTTCTCCGCCACTTAGGCCTCTACCTACTATGTCACCTGGTTTCAGCAGTTTGCCCCATCCTTTAGCAATGTTGCTCAGAGGTATTTCGAAGTTTTCAGTCAATTCCATCAGAGACGTTATTACCTTTCTTAGATTTTTTGTTGAGTTTCAGGATCATGCTCTTGTGTTTTCTCTTTCTCCATGTCAAATTCTGCAGATTATTTACCCCTATTCAATCGGTGTGCTATCTGACAAAATAGTTAGGGCAATTGCCGAACAATTATCTATCGAAGACTTCCACGCCCATCTGTTAGCTAATTTTATTCCGGCTCGAGCTAGGTCATCACTAATCCAGAAGTACTATTATGGAGTACAGCGGCTGGATGAAAACTTGGCAGACTTCATCCAAGATATTAAGTTCTATCCTGAAGACCAAATCGTTCAGGCTATAGTGGAAGGAATTTCACCATCTTAGAGGTCATACTAGTGTTTTGCGTCGCGTCCGCAAACTTTTGCCGAGTTGGAAGCTATGGCTGTCTCAGCGGAAGGAGTTAGGTACGCCGACACCTTACGTGTCGCGAAAGAACCCCCTCCATCCTCTAGTAATTTTCGGCCTCCACCTCGCCGAGCCGTCACACCCCGTAAATGATACGCTGGCGGGTCGCCTGGCCATCTCCGGAACAAGTGTCCATTAATTAAATCTAGCGGGACAAGGAATGGAGCAGGGTCATCTCAAGGCTGTTTCAAATGCGGCGCCTTCTCTCATATTGCCAAAAATGGCCCGAATTCGAATAGCACTCCCTCCTGCTCAACTTCGGGTGAACCTCCACCAACAATCATAAGTGACTAGTGGCTCCGGCTGAGTCGGCAGATTCATGTTTTCAAGGCTTAGCCCAGGTTAAGTCCGACGAAAATTCATGGAAAAGTCACAACTATTCTACATTACCATTTGAATGTCCCAGAGAATGTCTTAGGACTGCGGCGGATTCACCCGCACCTGTTCCCTTTCTCAAAATTGAATTGAATAATGAACCTGTAACAGCTCTATTAGATTCTGGCAGTGTTTGTTCTATTATTTCGGCTGAATGGAATTCCAAATTAAAATCCGTGTGTAAATTTCCTGATTATTGTTCGTCTTTGGTTCAATGCGTTTCGGCAAACTCCTCTCCATTAGAAATTGTAGAATTGCTAAATTTACTTGGAAAGTTAAATTGTTTGTGGCTAAGCACTTGTCTTGCCCCATTATATTGGGAGCGGACTTCATGTCTCACTCTGGTCTAGTGCTCGACCTTCAGAGCAAGTCGTGTTTTTTCAAATTTGCAAGTAATTCCAAAATCCCTGTATTAAAATGTAGTTCTGTGTCGTGTTCATCTGTTTCGCCTACCCAGGATGAGATGTTGTTAGACCTTAGACATCTACCTGAGGAGCAGGCAGAGAGTATTCGTAAGTTGTGTCAGTCGTTTCCGAATGTTTTCTCCGAAACTCTTGGTGTTACTGACCTTATCGAATACAAGATTGAGGTGACTGATTCGATTCCGGTCCGATTTCAACCTTATAGGCTGTATCCACCCAAAATGAAGGCTTTGAAGGAAATCACAGATCAGATGTTGAAAGATGGTATTATTCGGCCCTCTAAGTCGGCGTATTCATCGCCTATTTTTCTTGTTCCGAAACCCCAAGGTGGCTTCAGGCCTGTGATTGATTATAGGGCTCTCAATCGGAAGGTGGTGTTACAATCTGTGCCACTTCCAGATCTTCACTCTTGTTTTTCATGGTTTTGTAAAGCTAAGTTCTTTACCATCTTAGATCTTAATCAGGCTTATAATCAGATACCGCTAGCAGAGGAATCTAAACACCTGACAGCTTTTGCCACAGACTGGAACTTGTACGAATACAACCGCGTGCCTTTCGTGCTCCCCACGGGAGCAGCTGTGCTTACGAGATTGCTGGATAGGGTCTTCTTCGACATCAAATTCGAGTACCTATACCATTATCTTGATGATGTCGTCGTATTTTCTGAGACCTTTGAAGAACACCTTGATCATCTGAAAGAGGTCTTTAATCGTCTTCGTAAGGCAGGGTTAACAGTTAACCTGTCCGAAGTCGCTCTTGCTAAGCCTTCTATGTCATTTCTAGGGCACATTGTGTCGCCCGATCGTGTCGCTGTAGATCATTCTAGAACACAGGCCATCCGTGATTTCAAACCTCCCAAGGACATCAAAGGTATTGCTAGGTTCATTGGCATGGTGAATTTCTTCAGGAAATTTATTCCAAATTTCGCCACGCCCTTGAACTTACTTCGTAGGAAAGGAGTCAAATTTGAGTGGGGACCTTCTCAACAAGCCGCTTTTGAAGATCTCAAATTAGCTCTGTGTAATGCCCCTGTTCTGGCCATGCCTGATTTCTCGAAGAAATTCATCGTCCAAACCGACGCGTCGTCGTCGGCGGTGGCAGCAGTTCTTCTTCAAGAGACTGAACTAGGTAGGCGACCCATCGCCTATGAATCTAGGACACTATCGGCCCAAGAATTCAAGTATTTCATTTATGAACTTCAGGGTTTGGCTGTCTTGTTTGCTCTAGAAAAGTTCCCCCTCTATCTGGAACATGTCAAGTTCGACTTGGAG
Source organism: Anabrus simplex (assembly GCF_040414725.1). NCBI lineage: Eukaryota > Metazoa > Arthropoda > Insecta > Orthoptera > Tettigoniidae > Anabrus > Anabrus simplex. The sequence continues at coordinate 917,103,523 of NC_090266.1, read as the reverse complement.
ACTGATAACCAAGCCTTAAGCTGGGTCTTAGCTAGGCCGCGTCGAACTGGTCGCATAGGCCGCTGGGCCATCAGAATTTCTGCCTTCCAATTTGACGTTAGGCATATTAGAGGTACTGAGAATGTTGTGGCAGACGGACTAAGCCGTATGTTTTCTAATGATGTAGAGCCCCTTGAACAAGAAGACTGTTCTTCACTTCACCTGCTGGCGTAAATGCCATACTAACGGATGCTCCCATGTTGTTTAGGGATCTTGAAAAATATCAACGTGAAGATCCGACGCTGGCCCCTATCATGGAAACCCTTTCTTCTGGGGAACATGTCGTCCCTTATGTATTGAAGAATGGTGTTTTATGTTGCCCGTCGAGGCATGATCAAAAGATGAATGTTGTGGTTCCAACTGTCCTCGTGCCCATGATCTTCAAGTACTATCATGAGACCCCATTAGGGGGGCACTTAGGTATCTTCAAAACTAGAGAAAATATCCGAGAAATGTTCATTTGGAAGGGTATGGACGGAGAAATCCGTGAATTAGTAAGAGCTTGTAAATCTTGTTGGCTTAGTAAACCCACCATGTCCACTAATCAAGGGCTTTTTTCTTCTCATCAAGCGTCGCGCCCCATGGAACGTCTTTACATCGACTACGTAGGACCCTTCCCCCAGTTAAAGGGGAATGCCAACAAGTTCATCCTTGTGTGTGTAGATGGCTTCACTAGTTTCTCATGGTTATTTCCTACTAAGGTTGCTACCGCTCAGTCCACCATTTCATGTTTAAATTCCATCTTCGCTTCTTTTGGTCTGTGTCAGTATATTGTGTCTGATAATGCTAAAGCTTTCACATCCAATCTCTTTCGTAAATTCTGTTTTGATTTGTCCATCTCTCATGTGACTACTTCTGCTTACTATCCACAACCATCTCTAGCTGAACGGGTCAATCGTAATGTGAGGTCGGCTCTTATTGCCTATCATCACGACGATCATTCTAGGTGGGACACGTCCCTGCATTGGTTAGCTTTTGCTTTGAATTCGGCATTTCATGAATCCCATAAATTTACGCCAGCTTCTTTGATGTTCAAGCTTGTTCCCAACACGCCGCTCTCTAACCTTTGGTCTCTTAGTGATATTCTACCTGAGTCAATAGATCCTGATAACATTAAAGACCTTTGGAAGAACGCAAAGTGTCTCATGAAAAGGTTAGGGAAAGATATGATCGTGGACGGAGGCCCACCAATTTAAAAGTAGTAGACCAAGTTATGGTCAAAAACTTTGTTCCCGCGGGCAAGCTTGCCCCCAGATTTCACGGGCCGTGCATAATTTTAGATTTTCTTACGCCGGTCACATTGTTAGTGAGCAATCCAGCCACAGAGAGGATATTTAGGGTCCACATTTCTCAAATCAAACCCGTGTAAAATTTTGGGTTAACCTTGTCGTTTACATTCTTCCTGAACCCGAAGGTTATATTTTTCTCTAAATCTTAGGCCTTCTGCCCCTTGTTTTTACAGTTTTTTTTAAATCTGCTCTGTATAAACATTGTAAAACCCTCTCCTAGGGTACTCTGCTGTCCTCTCCGTATGGCCATTACCTAGCTCCCGTCTCCTGCTAAACCACACCAGTGGCATTAAAATAAAGGAATAAAATAAAAGTTTCTACGCCGCTGGCCCCTCAGCCTCAACTCCAATGCTGTACCCTAAAACCATTATGGTCCAACAAAATTCTGCCGCCGAGATCTTAATGTTTCAGTGCCCCCGCAGCTGTGCGGCGTCGTACCGCCACTGAGGTGGGGCCCACTCCACTCCTGTGAGTGTACGGCGAGCCGGAGCCCTCCGTACGGCCAAGGCTGATGTGCGGCGCACCACCTGCAAACTGCTCGAGGACTGTAAACAATCGTCGCGTCTGCGGCGTGCTGCAGTTCGACTACCCCTCTCATAGTGCGGGAGAGCGGTATCTCAGGGTATTTAAGGGGTCCGAGCGGTCTCCTCTGGATACAGACTGCGGCGGCAGGTCTTGCTGTCAAAAATCAATCAGCATCTTATGTACTTCTTCAGCTACATGGACACTCTATGTATGCAATTAATAATTTTTTGCTTCAATCAACCTGTCGTGGACTTAGAAAAAATTTCTTCAATGAATTAATGTTTTGTTTCGCAATTCGGCTACTACAGTAACCATCCACAAGTGGTTAAAGTTGTGTGTATTTAAATATGTATGTGTGCATTTATTAGGTCACACTAAAATAAATTAGAGTAATAAAATATATGGAGTTTCATTCGCAACAACAATAATGATAATAATAATACATCTTCATAAATACAGTGCGTGGATGTGGTATTTGTGTGACCATTGTTGAACAGCAGTTTAATCAGTGAAGCCACAGAACTCCTTGTCATGTAACCATTTTATTTTTCTGGACAGATCAAGAAATTATTTACCTATTATCTGGATCTGTACATGAACATTGCAAGAATTACTTTCGAAGTGATCTTTGTATTTAAATATCATGTAGTTGTGTTTTATTGAATTTTGAAAAGGTTGTGTATCATTTAAATTAATTTCAAGAAGCGTGAAGAAAATACATTCTGGACTTGGAAGAAGAAATTTGTTTTAATGTAACTTGAAGAATATATTGATAGTTATTTTTTGAAAATTATTGTAACTGATGGGTATGAAGAAGATTTATATTCAAAGAGATCTTTTTTTTTGCTATGGGCTTTACGTCGCACCGACACAGATAGGTCTTATGGCAACGATGGGATTAGAAAAGCCTAGGAGTTGGAAGGAAGCGGCCGTGACCTTAATTAAGATACAGCCCCAGCATTTGCCTGGTGTGAAAATGGGAAACCACGGAAAACCATCTTCAGGGCTTTCGGTAGTGGATTCGAACCTACTATCTCCCGGATGCAAGCTCACAGCCGCGCGCCTCTACGCGCACGGCCAACTCGCCCGGTTCAAAGAGATCTGGGTATTTATATTTCCTGTTTCAAGTTGTGTATTGTTCTGCAAATTGTATACATAAATTGTGAGGCAGGGTGTGCCACGTGTAAGTGGCCTTTTCTTGTCGTTTGGTAATATCCGCTAATGTGCGGATTCAGCAGTAATGATGATTCTACAAGATAGATAGATAGATAGATAGATAGATAGATAGATAGATAGATAGATAGATAGATAGATAGATAGATAGATAGATAGATAGATAGATAGATAGATAAGGAATGGTTGGCAGGGCTCCACACGTTGGTCTATGAAGACCCTTTGTGTCCCTTAAACGGGTTTGCCTAGTCCAGCCCTAGTGCTCCTATAAAGGATACAAGTGTCCGAATGTTGGCATTCCTGATGTCTTCCAGGTTCACAAAGTGTGAGCCAGGATATCGATATCTAGTGCTTGCAAGAGCCTCGCACTGACACAACACATGCGCGGATGTCTCTTCCTCCCTATCGCATCGTCTACACAACGAATCTTGACTGATTTTCATGATGTGTAGATGCCTTTGTAAGGTATTGTGGCCTGTCAGCAGTCCAACTACCATTCGTATTCTGGTCCCATTCAAATTTATTAGGACCTTTTTATATCTTTGGCTAGGTCCTTCGATAAGTTCACGTGCCTGCCTTGCTGTGGTTAACCTCTTCCAAATGTCTAAGTGAGACTGGTTTGTCCACTGGGATAAAACCAGTTTCACACTTCGGACTGATACTCCCAGGAAGGGCTCTGGTCCTATGAAAGGACCTTTTGAGCCTTGTTTCGCTAGTTTGTCAGCTTCTTCATTTCCACTGATTTCTGTATGCCCAGGAACCCATAACAGGGTAACTGGGCGCACACAGCTTATCTAACATCCTTTGGCACTCCCATACCATTTTGGATGTTGTTCTAACTGCACATAGTGCTTTTAACGCTGCCTGGCTGTCGCTGCAAATGGTGATGCGTCTTCTACGCCCAGGCATGTTCCATACATGTAAAGCACAGGCCAGTATTGCATATACTTCGGCCTGGAAAACAGTAGCATATTTACCCATGGGAAGGGAGAGCCTTGTCTTAGGCCCCCAGACATCGGCGCCCGTGCCCGTCTCCGTCAACGAGCCATCTGTGTACCATGTACAGCCCACAGACCTAAGACGGGCCCCAGCATCCGTGGCCCACTCCTCTCTTGTGGGTATCACCACTGTGAACTTATAGTTCAGATTGAAACTGGGCTTCATCAGGTCGCCCGTCATCATTGTCCTAGGCCAGGTCTGGTGAAGCCTAGTAAGAATAGAAGCATGACCACTATTCGGATTCTCAAAAGACCATTCTCCGAGTGACCAGAGGCGGTAAGCACTCATTCCCGCCATCTCCTTAACATATAAATGTAAGTGGGGAAGGCATAGGATGGCTGCCATTGCATATGATGGTGTAGTATCCAGTGTCCCTGTTATTCCTAGACACGCAAGTATTTGGACACTGTTTAACTTGGTGGTCACGGTTTTACTCTCAGAACCTGGCCACCAGACTAAAGATGCATAGGTGATCGTTGGTCGTACAATAGAAATATAAAGCCATTGGGCTAGGCCCTTCGATATGTTCACGCGCCTGCCTTGCTGTGGTTAACTTCTTCCAAATGCCTAACAAGGAAACATCGGCAATGGTTAAATCGCCGATCGCGATGAAACTTGAAAAACACATTGAGGTGCACGTAAAAATGATGTCGGCATCAATTTTGGATGCCAACATTCATTAGGGCGTTAACTACGGGGATTAAAAGTTGCGACATTTCAAATTCCGCGCGATTAGCGATGAATACCTGCTGGCCAATGCTAAGCTGGCACACTGCGTATCTGGAGACACGCCTCTGCACCTCCTCACCCCCCCCGCTCCAATTGGTTTCGCCACCGCACGTTCCCCTTCTCCCCGCTCTTGCCAGCCGCTTAGCTGTCGAAGAGAACCGGTGCTACTCTTTGCGTACTCTATCAGCCTTCCTCACATCTCTCCTTTGTAATTTCCACGTTGTATTAGTCAGTTTACGTTATCTGAAATGTTTATGAAAACGTTTGCACCGGGCGAGTTGCCTTGCGGTTAGAGGCGCGCGGCTGTGAGCTTGCATCCGGGGGATAGTGGGTTCGAATCCCACTGTCGGCAGCCCTGAAGATGGTTTTCCGTGGTTTCCCATTTTCACACCAGGCAAATGCTGGGGTTGTACCTTAATTAAGGCCACGGCCGCTTCCTTCCAACTCCTAGGCCTTTCCTATCCCATCGTCGCCATAAGACCTATCTGTGTCGGCGCGACGTAAAGCAACTAGCAAAAAAAAAATTAAGGCCACGGCCGCTTCCTTCCAACTCCTAGGCCTTTCCTATCCCATCGTCGCTGTTCCGAGGTATCTGTGGAACAGCAGAGGTGAAAGAAGGTGCGGGCTGGAATAGGTCTCAACTACAAAATTAAAGTTAAATTAAAACTTTAACAAAGGTTATATTTTCTTTTCAAAATCAACAAATAACAAAGTATAACAGGTACCAAGTAGCAGATCAACAAATTAAGAAATTACAATTCGTTACCAGATTTGGGCTCCGAGCCCCAAGATTAATTTCTGAGCTGTCAGCTCACCACCACAATTGCTAAAGGGCAGAAAACCCCTAAATGCATGGAGCCCTTGCTCCCAACTTTTAACTCAAGCCTCCCAGAGGCACTTTTCACACACAAAGAAAGAGCAGATGCGCTGTCAAAGTCTTCAAGCCTATCTACTGGACCTTCACAAGAAGAAAACAAAATACCAGGTTAAGTTACTGGCCCAAAATAAATTGAATGGAGGCGATAACTTGCACTCCTACACAACGTTTTTGCCTAAAAACCTCTGTGGCGCTAGGCCGATCATACAGGGGCTAATCCCAAGCTAGGGAGGTGACACGTATGAGAAAACTTACTACATTAAACAAGAGAAGAACGGTTATGAAAACGTAGTCACCTCCTTTTCAAAATGAAGGGGAGTTGGAGAGGGTGAAGCACTCTCTATCCCCGCTTTACAATTCAAGAAATAGTAGTTTTTACATAGACAGAAAAAGTGAATTACATTTTAAGGAAGATGGATTACATATTAAAGGTTTCGAACCTTCTCTGAGAGTTAAACTGCTGAGCTAGCAAGAAATAAAGATGTTAACAGGCCATTACTTTGTAGAAGAACTGCTGCTTGAAGAAAGAGGCGCTTCCCGCCCCCTGCTACATATTCACACACTAAGAGAGATGTTACCGAAGTGGCACCGAGACAAGAAAATCAGCAGTTTATATACCCTCGTGGAACATTCGAGACCTTTCAGGAATGAGTAGACACACCCTTTCGCTTTTATTGGATAACAGCAAAAACTCATACACAAGACGAGGAAGAAACACCTTATTGGTGGAAAATAAATTACATAAATTCCTGATTGGTTACATTCAAAACAGGTGGAGAGAAAGGATTTATATTGCCAACCCACAAACCACAGAACAGAATTTAGTAAAAATAAAACTTAGGAATACAATATTTCTTCAAGAAAGTTCATTCCATTGCACCAGAGTGTGTTACCATAGTTTTGGGTAGAGAAATCTGTTAGAGATTGTCCACACCTCTTAATCGTTGAAAAACAAAAGGCAAATAACAAACACTCAGTGACATCTTCTGAATAACCGTGGAAGTAGTTCCAAGTTTCTCCAGTAGAGAAATTTCAATTGGCGCAATATTTGAATTAGCGGCGTGGAGGTGTACCGCCCGGTACAGTCGCCATAAGACCTATCTGTGTCCGTGCGACGTAAAGCAATTAGCAAAAAAAAGTACGATGCCTATTGTTAATTGTGATTTGTTTCGGTTTTCTTTTCACTATTTTTTAACGTTTCGAATAGACCAAAGATTGTTTTTGTTTACTATCAGTTATTGACGGGGAGTTTGCCCGATGTAATTGTTACGGAGTCATTTATTGCGTTGTCTTGTAATTGTTTTTTGTTGTACCAGTTCGTACAATACCCATTTAACTTTTTGCGTATGTAACTGCCATTATACCCAGAAGACTGTAGTGTGATACTTCAGTACTTGTTGAATACATAGACCTTCGTCAGCTATAACGCAAAAGTACCGGTACAGTAAGACTACAGGTCTGCCTGTGATTACTGTATATCTATTGCATATATAAATGCATACCTTTTTTTATGTTTCAAGGCTTTTCTTATTACGTCAAACGTTACTACATTCCATGTCATACTCATATCGAAGTTGCCTATGCATTAAATTAATTTATATTCGACAACCATTGCTGCAATTGAAATGTGTTGTGCCTGTCACTGCAAAACATAAATAAATCGTTCAGTACAAGCACAAATAAAAACATTCTACCTATGGGCCTATTCCTTATACCAGAGTACGCAATACGGAAAATACCAGTAGTTTCAAACTCGGAGTTTATAATTGTTGTTGTTGTCGTCCGCGATGTCGTTTCGTTATGACACAACTGTAGCGTACACAAAATGGGTGGGGGGAAGGGGTCATAAAAAGAAGACCTGGACCTATAACCAGGTTTTGATATCTCGAGGTACCGAATCTCATTACATTCACTGAGATCCTCTACCCGGGCACGTAATTTCTTTATATGAAAAGGTATTTAACGTTGTTTAAAGGTAGGAGATTTATTTAGTGGTGGGTGATTTAATTTAATTAATTCCATATGTATGTCCACTCTAAAGGACGCTATCGACAGCTTTAAGGCGTTTTAGAAGTAAATAATAATTTAAGCGTAGGTAGGACGTGGTACCCCATCCCACGTTTCCGTGGTACTTAACTCGGTGTTGTACCCACGAATGTGACAACTCACCTGAATTAGCAGGAATGAAAATATAACATTTGAATAAAATATGGATATATTAGTGTAGGTTATTTATTATCATTATGTGTGAAACGGAACGTAATTTAAAGGATTTCAATAATTACAGTACGAAAAGAAGCAGTCGGTCCCGTTGAATAGCTAAGCAGCCGGCAAGCGCGGGGAGAAGGGGAACGTGCAGTGGCGAACCAATTGGAGCGGGGTGGGGAGGAGGTGTAGAGGCGTATTTCCAGATACGCAGTGTGCCAGCTTAGCATTGGCCAGCAGGTATTCATCGCTGATCGCGTGGAATTTGAAAAGTCGCAACTTTTAGGCCCCGTGGTTAACGCCCTAATGACTGTTGGCACCCAAAATTGATGCCGACATCATTTTTACGTGTACCTCAATGTGTTTTCCAAGTTTCATCGCGATCGGCGACTTACCCATTGCCGATGTTACCTTGTAAGTGAGACTGGTTTGTCCACTGGGATGAAACCAGTTTCACACTTCGGACTGATACTCCCAGGAAGGGCTCTGGTCCTATGAAAGGCCCCAAATCTTACCGACGGCCCTGCGACAGGCCCATATAATATTGCGAGCCTTATCCACCTTATGGTCTATGTGTTTTCTCCAACTCAGTCTTGCCTCGAGTTACCCCTAGGTTCTTAACCGAGGTTGTCTTAACTAATTTTTCCCGAACAGGAGTGGCTCTGACAGTCCGTCTAGCCTCCTCCTCCTGGTAAACACCACGAGCTCCGTCTTGTCGGGATTGACAGACAAATCCGTATCAAGACACCATCTTTCCACCCTGCGTAGGGAGCTCTGTACGAGCTCCGAAACCGTACTGGGGAAATTTACTACCGCCATCAGGCTAATGTCGTCTGCATAGCCTTGGGCATAAATTCCTCCAACATTTAACCTGGTAAGTAGTTAACCCACTACCAGGCACCATAATGCTGGTGATAATACTCTTCCCTGTGGACACCACCTGTCTGTATTAGCTCTCAATATTACTGCGTTGAGGGTAAACAGAACTTGACGGCCCTGCAGTGAGGCCATAATCCATCTTATGAGCCTCCTACTCACGCCTCTTTTCTCTGGACTAAGTTCTATGGAGCCCAAAGATGTGTAGTTAAAGGCCCCTTATATGTCTAGGAATACCACTATAGCAAGTTGTTGCTGATCCAAGACGCTCTCCAGCCTGGAAACAAGCTGGTGTAGTGCCGTCTCAACCGACTTCCCTGGTTGGTATGCATGTTGATGAGAATGCAGGGGACAATCTCTTAATACTTTCTCCCTGATATTTCTATCCACCAGTCTTTCCAAAGTCTTAAGAAGAAAATACGTTGGACTAATGGGCCTATAATCTTTAGGTCTAGTATATGATGACCTTCCGGGTATAGGTATACAAACTACCTTCGCCTGACGCCACAAGGAATACACGTACCCCATGGTGAGAGAGGCTCTAAAAATTCTGACCAAGTATGGTATAAGGACCACTCCCGCTTCTTGAAGAAGCGCTGGGAAGATCCCATCCATTTATGGACTTTTATAAGGGGCAAAATATTCTAATGCCCACTTCACCCTTCTTGGGGTAACAATCTCTGCGGCTTCCTTCCAACCACTTCTATCGGGTCGGAAGGATCCGCTCGATTCTACTTCACTATTCGTGACTACTGAACCTGGAAAGTGAGCATCTAGCAATAAGCTCAGGGCCTCCCCCTCTGTGGATGTATATCCACCCGAGGGAGACTCCAATGAGCCCAGCCTTGCCCTTCCATCCAAAGTTAGAATTTTATGAAGCCTTGCCGCTTCATGTTGACTCTCAATGGAGTCGCAAAACTGTCTCCAGGATTTCCTAGAAGCCTTTTTGACTTCTGACTTGTGCTCTCTTTTTGATTCTTTGCAAGAATCTAGACTTTCATGGTCTTGAAGGTCCCTGTATTTGTTCCAGAGCCTTCGTGTGTTTCTCCTCAGGTGTTCCAGATAACTGTTCCACTTGAAGCTTCCTGTTGTTCTTTTTGCATTAACAACTGGACAGTTCAATTCATAAGAGGTAACTAGTGTCCGTGTGAGAAAACACACACTGAGCTCCAGCTCCTCCTTATTCTTAATTATATTTGAGGCCCCTCCTTCCAGTCCCCTCCTCACATCCTCCCTAAAAGACGCCCAATCGGTTCGTCTAGGATTCGTATAAGATAGGATGTCAAAGGAGCCCTGTATATGAAACACAATGTGTCTGTTATCTGACAAGGAAGGCTCCAAAGAAACTTTCCAGTCTTTAAATTCCTGTATGATTCCCATGGAACCCAGGGTAAGGTTTATGATTCCCTCACTCCTATTATTTATGAAGGTTGGTGTTCCGGCCTAGCTATGGCTAGACCACCTAGTTACTCGCTACCACTTTAGGACAGATAGCAGCACCCTTCAGCACCCAGCCGGAAGTGGTGTGGATGGAAGGGGATGAGAGACTGTTATGCTTGGGTGCCTCGTGCGAGAGGAGACGGGAACATGTGACTGACTGTTATCGGGGCCATCTGCCCATCAGTACTCAGTGTTATGTATTATAATGTGTTATATAAGTGTCGTAAATGTAATAAATATTGTTATTTAATCAAGTGAGTGATTTACGTACAAAACATGGTCCAATTACCGGGCCGGATTATCTACACCACGAGGACCTCGTGAAAGCAGCGTGGCGTGTAGTATGGACCACTAGTTTCTACAGTAACATGGAAATACTTGGAAGTTCACTTTAATGACATCATCTGGCAGTCCTAGGTTCGATGTTCCAGCACCAGAGGTAAACTAAACTGAAGGCAGGTCAGTACTATTCATTTAAGGCTCTCCTTTTCTCCTTGTTATTGTCTTACCCCCTCCATCATGGAATCTTCAACAAGGCAAAAGCTTCTTAAGCAGAGGTCCCGATTTAAAGCGCAACTTACCCGCTCGGAAACTTTCGTTGAGAATTTCATCGCTCAACAACATTCGAATTCGCATGAAATTAAACTGCGATACGAAGACATGAGTGCATTAACGTCGAAGTTTGATGACGTGCAGTCAGAATTAGAATTAGGAGACGCTGAAAACGAGCAAGCTCATGATCAGGCGCGTGCCGAATTCGAAACCAAATACTACAAGTTAAAGGGCGAAATGAGTAAAATAATAGCGAACCTTGAAGAGTCATCACGCGACATGGTAGATTCAGGAAAAACTCAGGTCAGCAGTGTCGCGAGTTTAAAGTTACCGGCTATTAACATTCCACATTTCGATGGAAAATACGAAAACTGGCTCTCATTCTCAGACAGTTTTCAAGTTATGATTCATAACAACAATAATCTGCCAAGTATCCAGAAATTTCACTACTTAGCATCTGTTCTCAAGGGCCCAGCCAGCCAGTTAATTCAAAATTTACCCATCACAGAGGCAAATTATGAGGTAGCGTGGAAAATGTTGAAGGACAGATTTGAGAACAAGAAACTAATAGCAGCTACTCATGTTTAAGGCACTCTTAACTTTAAAATCAGTCTCCAGTGAAACAGCCACAGAACTGTTAAGGTACTCTAACACTTTTAATAGTCATTTGAATGCACTCAAGGCCCTAGAACTTAACATTCCACTGCATGAAGTTATTTTGACTCAACTGTATGCTCAAGGACTTGATGCTTGTACTAGACGAGACTGGGAATTATCACAAGCAGACACTCGGGTTCCATCACTTGATGACTTGCTGTCATTTGTTGAGCACAAACGGCAAGCTCTGGAGAACTTCCCTAGCTCACAGCACACTGCACCATCGCACAGACAACAAGCTGACAGAAATAAGCCTAAACCTCAAGGGGATACTCAACCACGTTACACTTACACCACTACCAGTCTCATAAAGTGTCCCTGCTGTCATGGTAATCACCCGATATTTAAATGTGAAGGGTTTGCAGCTCTGAGTGTGGAAGATAGACAAAGAAGGGTTAAAGAAATGGACTTATGTTTTAACTGTTTGCGTACACAGCATTCTGCCAAACAGTGCAAATCACGTGGCTGTAAATTATGTAGTAGAAAGCATCACACCTCATTACATAATCCATCAGGTAGAGAGAGAGGCACAGCCCATCAAACTGCATCCAACTCCTCTCACACATACTGCAATACAAGAGACCCTGTAGGGGTTCTGCTGTCCACTTCCATGGTCAAGGTACTAGATTCTAGGGGGCAAGTGCAGGTCTGCCGGGCACTTCTTGACAGTGGAAGCCAGGTTAATCTTTGCACTGAAAGTCTAGCATAGCGATTAGGCCTTAAGAAAATGAAGAATCCCGTACCAATCAGCGGCATAAATGATTCCATTTCTCAATCAAGGTACAGTGTTCAGTTAGAATTGCAATCCACTGTAAGTAACTTCACTGTGAGTATGACTTGCTCTGTCTTTCCACGTATCACAGGTAACATGCCCAGTAGTTACATTCAGCATGAGCATTGGAACTTGCCCACTGATTTGAAGCTCGCTGACCCCAAGTTCTTCCAGCCAGGTGACATTGAATTGTTAATAGGCGCAGAATATTTCTTTTTATTACTGAAACCTGGGCGCAGAACTCGATCACCAGATTATCCTATCCTTCAAGACACTGAACTAGGATGGATTATTGCTGGACACCAGCATCGTAGGGAAGAGAAAAATCCTACTCTAACTACATGTTTCTTGAAGTCAGAGGACAGGTTAGACACCCAACTACAACGGTTCTGGGAAATAGAAGAGCATACGTCACGAGTCATGACAAGAGAAGAGAGAGCTACCGAAAAACACTTTACAGAGAATACTACTAGGGATGCTACAGGTAGATTCATAGTTCGCTTACCCCTCAAGCAGAAACCTGAGGTTCTGGGAAACTCCTTCAATCATGCCATGTCAAGACTAACTCAATTAGAACGGCGTTTCAGCAGGCAGCCCTCACTTAAGCACGAATACTCTAACTTTCTTCACGAGTATGAGGCGATGGGGCATATGGTTAAGGTGGATACATCTACTCAGTCAGGGAATGAAGGTGGAAGCTATTATCTACCCAATCATCCAGTTTTTAAGCTTAGTAGCTCGACTACCAAAACTAGGGTAGTATTTGATGCATTTTCTAAAACTTCTAACAACATTTCATTGAATGACATATTAATGGTTGGAACGACAATACAAGAGGATCTTTACTCTACCATTCTAAGATTCAGAATGCATACCTTTGCCTTCACCGCAGATATTGCTAAAATGTATCGGCAAGTCATGGTTCATGCAGATGATAGGAAACTTCAGCAGATTATCTGGAGGGAATCACCTAGGGACCCACCCTCTCACTATGAACTGACAACTGTAACATATGGTACAGCATCAGCACCCTTCCTAGCTACCAGATGCGTGCAGCAACTTGCTGAAGATGAAGAATCGAGGTTCCCCAGAGCAGCACAAGTTGTTCGCAGAGATTTCTATGTTGATGATTTATTAAGCGGCTGTGACGATATCCAGGATGCTCTTCAGTTGCAGTCTGAAATTATTAATTTACTAGAGAGTGGAGGATTTCACCTCAGGAAATGGCGTTCAAACCACCCAGCATTACTAGAAGCAGTTTCAGAAGAGGACAGGGAAACCCAGCTGCCTTTAAGTCTTGATGAAGGCACTAGCGTGAAATCTTTAGGCCTGTTATGGCATCCAGTTACTGATCATTTTCTCATTTGTGGCAATCTGTATTCAGACAGTCCCTATCATGCTGACTCTCATGTAACTAAACGAAAGGTCTTATCTGTTATTGCATCAATATTTGATCCACTTGGGTTGGTCAGCCCTTTGGTAATTTCTTACAAGGTTTTTATGCAGAAACTTTGGCTAGTCAATCTGAACTGGGATGACAGACTACCATCTCAACTAGTCAGAGAATGGGAAGAACTTCACTTTAAGCCACAGGCAGTAAGAGAATTTTATATTGAGCGGTTAGTCACATGTAAGGGACCCCCTGTTGATATACAAATTCATGGTTTTTCTGATGCTTCAGAACAAGCTTATGGAGCTTGTCTTTATGTACGGTCTGTCGACAAAGGGGAACAGACCTGTGTCAGATTATTATGTTCTAAATCCAGAGTAGCATCGGTGAAGAAACTGACACTACCAAGACTTGAACTGTGTGGAGCGCTACTACTTGCCCGACTACTCCACAAGACCCTTCCAGCTTTGTCTTAGCCTGGATCGCATCTCCTGCTACTCGCTGGAAAACATTTGTGGCCAACCGAGTCTCTTCAATTCAAGAATACACTCACAAGGCTGAATGGAGACATGTTCCTACCAGTTGTAATCCAGCAGATTTAATATCCAGAGGTGTTGCTCCAGAACAACTACGAGGTATGAACCTATAGTGGCACGGACCATCCTGGTTAACTGAGCCCACTGAATCATGGCCAGACACAAGCTCAGCCCATGCAGAAGAGGAACTACCTGAGTCACGAAGCACACTTCCTGTAGTTATGTTGATAGGTACAAACTGGGATGAACTTATGCTGAAGTACTCGTCACTGTCCCGACTGACTCGAGTTACTGCATATTGTTGGCGATTTATTCACAATAGTGCCAATCCTCAAGACAAGAGGTTAGGGATATTAAGTACACAAGAGCTGCAGATGGCCTTGAACTCCTGTATCAAAATTGCACAACAAGTGTGTTACGCTCAAGAGATAGCCAGTCTCAACTCTAAGTGTTGCATTTCAAGGAAGAGTAAAATTGCTGATTTACATCCTTTCTTAGATGATAAGGGAATGCTAAGGGTAGGAGGCAGACTAGTAAATTCAAAACTACCTTATGACACTAAGCACCAGCTTATCCTTCCTCCCCAGCATGCTCTTACAAACCTTGTTGCGATGGCAGAACACATTAGGCTTTTACATGCAGGTGCTCAATTAGTAATTGCATCATTAAGAGAAAGATTCTGGATTCCCACGGCTAGGGCAGTTATTCGAAGAGTCATCCACAAGTGCCTGACCTGTTTTAGATTCAAGGCGTCAACAGCTGAACAGCTGATGGGACAGCTCCCTGTTACCAGAGTGCAACAGAGCCGCCCATTTCTTAATGTAGGAACTGATGATGCTGGTCCTTTCTTCGTGAAGAGGGGAAATGTGAGAAGCAAACAGACAACGAAGAGCTACATTGCATTGTTCATCTGTCTGGCTACCAAGGCTCTTCACCTGGAGGTGGTGAGTGACCTCTCTACTGATGCCTTTATGGCAGCACTGAGGAGATTCATAGCTCGACGTGGGAAATGCTCCATCATCTATAGTGATAATGGGACTAACTTCACTGGTGCCAATAGAAGAATGCAGGATCTCCAAAAACTATTCCTTTCAACCAGCTTTTGTGAAGAGATAAGGAATTCATTAGCGATGGAAGGCATCACGTGGCACTTTATACCTCCCAGCTCTCCACACTTTGGCGGACTGTGGGAAGCAGCTGTCAAGTCCATGAAGTAAGACTTGAGAAGAGTTGCGGGTAATGCGCTATTGACATTTGAGGAGCTATGTACCCTTACTGCACAGATAGAAGCCTGTCTTAATTCTCGCCCCCTATCTGCCTTATCTAATGACCCCAGTGACCTTAATTATTTATCACCTGCTCATTTCCTAATTGGTGCCCCCTTACAACCATCCCTGAGCCTGACATTACTGACCTGCCCATCAACAGATTGTCTCGATGGCAGCGTATCCAGTCAATGCAGCAGCAGTTGTGGAAGAGGTGGTCTGCCGATTACCTGAACTCACTGCAGCAGAGGAAAAAATGGACCTGTCCCAAGGAGAACCTAGCTACTGGTACAGTTGTTCTTCTGAATGAGGACAAACTTCCTCCTCTCTGTTGGAAGTTGGCTGTGGTGGAGACTGTTCACCCTGGGAAGGATGGACTTGCACGAGTGGCTACCATCAGAACAACCAGTGGTCTTTTTAAACGACCTGTTAACAAGTTAATTCCATTACCTATTGAGAACTAAACAGGATCGGTGTGGCTAAAACATAAAGTGTTTCATGTGAATATTTTTTCTTGTTCATTTCAGAGTGTAATTATGGTGTTGTGTGTGTGATTTGAACTGAGAACTTATAGTGTGCTTAATTCATACTGCATAATAATTGATGAGGACACAGTCAACCTACTTAGTACCTTCTGTTAACAGTGTGTAAATATTTTGTTGCTTATGTTTCTGTTTTGCCTATGTTTATATGTATATTTTGTTGAATGATCAGCTCATTTTGGTTACTGTACATGAACTCTGTATGTCAGTGCCTGTGTGATATTTGAACTGAACTCTCATGAGGGCATATCAGGCAATTTAATTCGGTTGAATCATGGTGATTCAACGGTGGGTAGCATGTTCCGGCCTAGCTATGGCTAGACCACCTAGTTACTCGCTACCACTTTAGGACAGATAGCAGCACCCTTCAGCACCCAGCCGGAAGTGGTGTGGATGGAAGGGGATGAGAGACTGTTATGCTTGGGTGCCTCGTGCGAGAGGAGACGGGAACATGTGACTGACTGTTATCGGGGCCATCTGCCCATCAATCCTCAGTGTTATGTATTATAATGTGTTATATAAGTGTCGTAAATGTAATAAATATTGTTATTTAATCAAGTGAGTGATTTACGTACAAAACAGTTGGGTTATCACCTAAGTTCATGATCTCAAGATCGTTTGTACACTGACTGACAGAGCAAATGCAACACCAAGGAGGAGTGGTTCGAAAGGGATGAAAGTTGGGGAAAAAACAGAGACGGCACGGATGAATAATTGATGTTTATTTCAAACCGATATACAGGTTACACAATGCGCACGGCATCGACTCAGTAGGATGTAGGACCACCGCGAGCGGCGATGCACGCAGAAACACGTCGAGGTACAGAGTCAATAAGAGTGCGGATGGTGTCCTGAGGGATGGTTCTCCACTCTCTGTCACCCATTTGCCACAGTTGGTCGTCCGTACGAGGCTGGGGCAGAGTTTGCAAACGGCGTCCAATGAGATCCCACACGTGTTCGATTGGTGAGAGATCCGGAGAGTACGCTGGCCACGGAAGCATCTGTACACCTCGTAGAGCCTGTTGGGAGATGCGAGCAGTGTGTGGGCGGGCATTATCCTGCTGAAACAGAGCATTGGGCAGCCCCTGAAGGTACGGGAGTGCCACCGGCCGCAGCACATGCTGCACGTAGCGGTGGGCATTTAACGTGCCTTGAATACGCACTAGAGGTGACGTGGAATCATACGCAATAGCGCCCCCAAACCATGATGCCGCGTTGTCTAGCGGTACGGCGCTCCACAGTTACTGCCGGATTTGACCTTTCTCCACGCCGACGCCACACTCGTCTGCGGTGACTATCACTGACAGAACAGAAGCGTGACTCATCGGAGAACACAACGTTCCGCCATTCCCTCATCCAAGTCGCTCTAGCCCGGCACCATGCCAGGCGTGCACGTCTATGCTGTGGAGTCAATGGTAGTCTTCTGAGCGGACGCCGGGAGTGCAGGCCTCCTTCAACCAATCGACGGGAAATTGTTCTGGTCGATATCTGAACAGCCAGGGTGTCTTGCACATGCTGAAGAATGGCGGTTGACGTGGCGTGCGGGGCTGCCACCGCTTGGCGGCGGATGCGCCGATCCTCGCGTGCTGACGTCACTCGGGCTGCGCCTGGACCCCTCGCACGTGCCACATGTCCCTGCGCCAACCATCTTCGCCACAGGTGCTGCACCGTGGACACATCCCTATGGGTATCGGCTGCGATTTGACGAAGCGACCAACCTGCCCTTCTCAGCCCGATCGCCATACCCCTCGTAAAGTCGTCTGTCTGCTGGAAATGCCTCCGTTGACGGCGGCCTGGCATTCTTAGCTATACACGTGTCCTGTGGCACACGACAACACGTTCTACAATGACTGTCGGCTGAGAAATCACGGTACGAAGTGGGCCATTCGCCAGCGCCGTGTCCCATTTATCGTTCGCTACGTGTGCAGCACAGCGGCGCATTTCACATCATGAGCATACCTCAGTGACGTCAGTCTACCCTGCAATTGGCATAAAGTTCTGACCACTCCTTCTTGGTGTTGCGTTTGCTCTGTCAGTCAGTGTACATAGAAATTCTATGAAATACTCTCCACTTCGGTTTGTATATTTGCTTCCCCAAATGTTATGATGAGCATTGGCGTCACATCCTACTATGAGGTTAAGTCCTTGTTTCCTACAGTATGTCACCAGTTTCTTGAACTCCTCCGGCGGGGGTGGAGATTCAGTGTCTCTTGGGAAATATGCAGAGCAGGCAACCAAATCTCTTGGCTGTCCGCCCTCTTCATATCTCACCAGGACTGCTACTAGGTCTCTAGTAATGAAGCCTAGTATAGCCCAGGCGTTATGATCCTTAACTAGTATACATGTTCTAGGCTTCTCCTCCGCTACTCCATTGAAGAGAGTGAAGCCTACATATTTTAGTCCCAAGATATGGCCCTGGCTAAGCCAGGTTTCTTGTATCAAAGCGACCGAAAACCCACCTTTCTGGATACTTTTTATAAGTACCGTAGAGGCCGCTATACAATGTTGTTTGTTTGATTGTATGAAAGTAATAATTTCTTACCTTCATACAATGCTTTACCTTATACAGTCTCCGGAACATGCAGCTCCGGCTCCCGCGCTGAATCTTGAGACTTGGCTGTCCCTGGCTCCTGCTCCTTGCCCCTGTTGGTCTCGGTATTGTCTGTGGTGGGGTTAGTCCTCTGCTTGTCGCGTTTGCCCTCCAGCAGAGTGAAGGTGGCAACATGCACCCAGCAGAAGATCTTCTTTCCCACCACTTTTTCCATATCCCTGGAGTCCGTGCTGACCACAAGGCGGACACCCTTCTTCTCTTTCTTGCGGTCGTAGATTCTCCGGCTACTGGGGTTTAGACCATTGTTCTGACGTGCCATTCTTCTCAAAAGGATATCGTTGTCCTTTGGTTGTCGTGGTATCCAGACCATGACTCTTTTGTAGGAGAGGAGTTTACCCATGCCCACAATTGTGAGCCTAGTTTCTTCCCACGGCTGCATATCTGTAACAAGACTAGAGAACCATGCTACAGTCTCGTCGTTTTCTGCAATAATGATGGCCGCACCTCTCGACAGTTAGCAGTCCAGGAACTGAGGCTTAATGGGCCCCTGCTCCGGAAGCTCATCTATCAGATTGGTGATAGCCTCCTCTACAGACTCCACATGTTTTTCAGTTAGCTGCTGGTCAGGATATCCGTCAGGCATTATGGCCCTCCTGATCCCAGCTTTAGATATTCTGGCATACTCCACCTGAGGTCTATTGTAGGCTTGCCGATCTTCTTCCGGGGTTGCCCCCGACAGGAGTCGTTTTCCCACTGGTGTCTTGGTGGGAGGAGTCCTCTGTGCCCTGGAAGCAGAACCCGTTTCAGGGTCCCGCCTCTTGTGCCCATAGGATCCCCCCGCAGTCGTCGTTGCCATGGCAGTAGAAGGCCTCTCAGCTCCAGGAGTTAGGCCCTCTTTGGCCTGCTCCCAGCCTTTAAAGCCTTTTTGTACCTTCTCTTCTGAGCGCCGGAGCGCTGTTTCTTCTTCTTCCTCTGAACTAGAAGATTTCCCACCTCTAGAGTGAGCTCTCTTACGGTCGATGTCGTGCTGTCCGAAGGTATCCTCGAAGAGTCCCCATCGGTTGTCGTCGAGCTAGTGTTTCTCTCAAGGGTCCAGATGAGCTCTCCGATTTTTGGGTTGCTGCAGTACTCATGTAGGTCCCTCGAGCAGTTAGAGAAATATGATGTCCGCCTAGGCAGAGCCCCGCAAACCCGGGTAAGGCTGCTTACTTCGAGAGGGCGCTTGGTATCTCGAAGGCTCCGTTCAAGACACATCTCCCATGTGCCATGCACCCCATCGGCACGGGTCGCGTTACACCTTATGGTTGGGTGGCGCTTTAGCTTCCTCCTCCTTGTATAGCGAATGGTTCCCCCGCACCACGCAGAGGATCTTCAATTGAAGAGGGTAACCAGGGTTAGCCCCCTACAATTGTAGAAGCACACACGAGGGAGATTCTAGAAGATCCTTGTCATTGGCCAAAATATTAGGACTTTTCATTGGTGAATGTGGCAGTCTGAAGTGTTGTTACTGTCCGCATCTTGCGTCTCTCTCATGCTTGTGTTT
Organism: Anabrus simplex; assembly: GCF_040414725.1. Lineage (NCBI taxonomy): Eukaryota > Metazoa > Arthropoda > Insecta > Orthoptera > Tettigoniidae > Anabrus > Anabrus simplex. Next base: position 917,083,563 of record NC_090266.1, on the reverse strand, counting down.
CGGACCTTTCTCACTTAACGTAACTTTCGTGATTATGTAGAATTTTATTTTATGTGAAGGAGATTCCTCTAGATTTCCACATTTACCTAAATTGAGCCTCAGTATGACTTAGCTGTTAAGCTAGTCCGCAACATGTTGTTTTTGGAGGCAAACCTTTTTCAGACTTAGTATTTTGTAAGTAAAAGTAAATGAAACACTCCTTTCGGAATAGCGTATTGTACATCACATTAATTCATTTCTTGATTCTTTCGAGGATGCCTCCTTTAATTCTGTGAACTTAAGTTAAATGTGATCTCCTATGTCAAAGTTCGTTCGTGTCCGAAAAGCTTGATTAGATTGCCGTTTCGTTTTGTACGTTTATTTAAATATCCTTGTTTTAGTGAGTTAAGTATCAGCTACACTGCCATTTATTAATTTTGTTTCATTTGAATTTGTATTTTTCATTTGTTAATAACTATTAGTCTGAGGGTGATTGTTGTGAATCTTTTCTTCCCCATAACGTCATACTTTCCCGCGGACCTTAACAGGGCTCCTTCACTTTCCACAATCCTTTCCTTAGTAGTCGTTGTTAGGCCTGTAAGTTATGATTACCTTGCGTATGGTTTGATTTTGCGAGTTTGATAAGTTAACCCTGTTATTTCCAAAGCTTGGATGTGAAACCGCCGCTACAGTGATATTTTTCTGTTTTCACTATTATTATTATTATTATTATTATTATTATTATTATTATTATTATTATTATTATTATTATTATTATTATTATTATTATTACGGAGTTATCCGTGGAAGGCAGAGGTGAAAGAAGGTGCGGGCTAGAATGGGTCTAACTACAAGTCTTAAGGATGAATTTAAAATTTAAATAAAGGTTATATTTTCAACAGATAACAACATTTAACAATTTTCACTAGGTGAAATAACAAAGAAAATCAGGTACAATGCAACTTTACAAAAGAAAGCACAAGTTAAGGGGTCTTTACAAATTCTGTGCTACGAGCCCAAATTCGTCAATCCTTGAGCTCTCAGCTCACAACCACAAAATACCAAAGGGCAGAACGCCCCTAATTACATGGAGCACTAGCTCCCAGCAATCAAAATGTCACGCCCCCCGAGGCACCTTTCAAAATACCAGAAAGAGCTGACCCGCTATCAATCTTTCAAGCCTATTAAGAGGCCATAAGCGGACTTTACTACAAACTGCCCTCAAGGCACACTTATAAATAAACAGGGGTAATTTGTACCCACTTTACTGGGCCTAAAATGAAAAATAATAGGTTACTTTAAATGGCCCTAAATGCAAAAGGAATGGAGGCGTGAGTTAACTCTCCTAAATACACATTTTAAAACCTAAGAGGCACTAGGCCTATTACACAGGGGCTAATCCTAATCTATGGAGGTGACTAGTATACAAAATAACTTTAACACATTAAGAAGGAAGAGAAAAACGGTTACGAGAACATAGTCACCTCAAATTCAAAAATAAAGGGGAGCTCGAGAGGGTAAAGCACTCTCTATCCTCGATTTAAAGTTGAAGAAATTTGTAGTTTTTACATAGACTGAAAAGGGATTCACATTTTAAAGAGATGGGTTACATATTAAAGGCTTCCGACCTTCCCCGCGAGTTAAACTGCTGAGCTAGCAAGAAAAGATGTTAAATGGCCATTACCTTGTTGAAGATCAGTTGCCCGAAGAAAGAGGCGCTTCCCGCCCCCTGATACATATCCACACGCTAAGCTAGATGTTATTGAAGTGGCGCGGAGACAAGAAAATCAGCCGTTTTTATACCCTCGCGGAAAATTCGAGACCTTTCATGAATGATAAAGACCCGCCCACAAACGTTTATTGGCTAACAGCAAAAGTTACACACAAATCGATGAAGAAACACCTTATTGGTGGTAAATTAATTACAGAAATTTAGGATTGGTTAAATTCAAAACAGGTGAAAAGAAAGCTTAATATTGCCAACCCCCAAATGAAAGAACAAAATTTAGTAAAGACAATACTTATGAATACAAAATTTCTCCAAGAAAGTTCATTCCTTCGCACCAGAGTGCATTATCATAGTTTCTTAGTAGAGACATCTGTTAGAGAATGTCCTCACTTCTTGATCAACAAAAGCAAATCAAAAACACCCACTGACATCTTCTGATAAAACGTAGAGTTGATTCAGTTGTTACAGTTCAGGGTTTCTCCTGTAGAGAGGTACTTTTAAGGCGGAAAAATCAAATTTGCAGCGTAGAGGTGTACCAACCGGTACAATTATTATTATTATTATTATTATTAATATTATTCATTTTTGTTTTTCTTCTTCTTTTTCATATTATTATTATTATTATTATTATTATTATTATTATTATTATTATTATTATTATTGTTACGGAGATATCCGTGGTAGTTAGAGGTGAAAGAAGGTGCGGGCTGGAATAGGTCTCAACTACAAAATTAAAGTTAATTTAAAACTTTAACAAAGGTTATATTTTCTTTTCAAAATCAACAATTAACAAAGTATAACAGGTACCAAGTAGCAGATCAACAAATTAACAAATTACAGTTTGTTACAAGATTTGGGCTTCGAGCCCCAAGTCTAATTCCTGAGCTCTCAGCTCACAACCGCAATTGCTGAAGGGCAGAAAACCCCAAAGTACGAGGAGCACTTGCTCCTAATTACAATGTTAAGAAAAAGAGCAGACCCGCTCTCAATTTTACAAGCCTATCAAAGGCTACAACAAACTTCATTTCTATCTGCCCTAAAGGCACACAAGGAAACAGGGGTAACTAATACCCAATCTACTGGGCCTTCGCAGGAAGGAAAACAAAACGGGTTAAGTAAATGGCCCAAAATGCAAAATGCATGTAGGCGATAACTTGCACTCCTACACCAAGTTTGTCGAAAACCTATGTGACGCTAGGCCGATCATACAGGGGCTAATCCCAAGCTAGGGAGGTGACACGTATGAGGAAACTTTACTACATTAAAGAAGAGAAGAACGGTTATGAAAACGTAGTCACCTCCTTTTTCAAAAATGAAGGGGAGTTCGAGAGGGTGAAGCACTCTCTATCCCCGCTTTACAGATTTGTAATTTATAGATAGACAGAAAAGAATTTACATTTTAAAAAGGTAGGTTACGTACTAAAGGTTTCGAACCCTCCCCGAGAGTTAAACTGCTGAGCTAGCAAGAAATGAAGATGTTAACAGGCCCTTACCTTGTAGATGAACTGCTGCTTGAAGAAAGAGGCGCTTCCCGCCCCCTGCTACATATTCACACACTAAGAAAGATGTTACAGAAGTGGCCCCGAGACAAGAAAATCAGCAGTTTTTATACCATCGTGGAGAATTCGAGACCTTTCAAGAATGAGTAGACACCCCCCCCTCAATTTTATTGGATAGCTGAAAGTTACACATCAACATTGAGAAAGAAAGACACGATTGGTCAGAAATTAATTACAAAAATTAGTTATTGGTTAAATTCAAAACAGGCGGTCAGAAAGGATAACTGTTGCCAACCCCCAAACCACAGAACAAAATTTAGTAAAAACAAAACTTATGAATGCTAAATTTCTTCAAGAAAGTTCATTCCTTTTCACCAGAGTGCGTTATCAAAGTTTTGGTAGAGACATCTGTTAGAGAATGTTCAAACTTCTTGATACGGAGCAAACAAACACAAATCAAAATAGACACAGTTCAGAACACTTCAAAATTACCAAATTTACAGTAGTGACATCTTCCGAGAAACCGTTGAGTTAATACAGTTTGTTAAAGTTCAGGCTTTCTCCTGTAGAGAAGTTTCAACTGGCGCAATATTTGAATTCGCGGCGTGGAGGTGTACCGCCCGGTTCAACTATTATTATTATTATTATTATTATTATTATTATTATTTGTGTAGAATCTCCAAAGGTGCTACAATAAACATTCAACTTTCGTAGTAGAACAAAGCAGAAGTAATTATTTCGTTTAATTATTTCTATAAATTTTAACATGCAACTTTTTTTTTTTTTTTGCTATGGGCTTTACGTCGCACCGACACAGATAGGTCTTATGGCGACGATGGGATAGGAAAGGCCTAGGAGTTGGAAGGAAGCGGCCGTGGCCTTAATTAAGGTACAGCCCCAGCATTTACCTGGTGTGAAAATGGGAAACCACGGAAAACCATCTTCAGGGCTGCCGATAGTGGGATTCGAACCTACTATCTCCCGGATTCAAGCTCACAGCCGCGCGCCTCTACGCGCACGGCCAACTCGCCCGGTACATGCAACTTTTGTAGTTTCAATCCTGCCACTTGATGTTTAAGTTGGGCCGCCAGGTGCGCCACTGTCAACGGGAGAACGCGGAAGTGTCCAGTATTATCTATAGTGTATTTTCTTCAAGCAAATACAACTAAGAGCGAATTGCTTGTTTCCACCTGAACAATAAAATGGCAACAAGGGAACTTGGAGTATACTTTAATAACACCCTCCTTCGCCACAACAGACATCCCAAATATCTGGGTGTAACACTGGACAGAACATATACGCACGACTGCTGCTAAATGAAGACAAGAAACAACATCCTGCGGTACCACTCGGGGTGACAGTGCAACTACTCTCCGTTGCTCTGCTTTACGTTTAGTTTATTCTGTCGCTGAGTGTTGTGCTCCGGTGTGGATAAACAGTCCTCATGAAAGATTTGTAAATGTACAACTGAATAACTCCATGAGCATGATTACAGGAACAATTATGTCAACTCCGACACAATGGCTCCCTATTCTCAGCCACATCTCTCCACCTCATTTGCGGCGATACAACATTGTGATAAGAGAATATCGGTAGATCCTAACCAACTTCTCCTTCTTCATTCTCTATCGCTTTTCCCACACCTGTGGGGTCGTAGGTTCGAACTGTGTCGCACATGTAGATTTGGCCCTGTTTTACGGCGGATACCCTTCTTAACGTCAACCGTATATGGAGGGGTGTAATCACTATTGTGTGTTTTTGTGGTGGTTGGTAGTGTAGAGTGTTGTGTGAATATGAAGAGGAAAGTGTTGGGACAAACACAAACACCCAGTCCCCGGGCCAGAATAATTAATCAGAAGCGATTAAAATCCCGACCCGGCTGGGAATCGAACCCGGGACCCTCTGAACCGAAGGCCTCAACGCAGGCCATTCAGCCAATAAGAAGGTCCAGACCAACTAACAATTACCTATCGGGCGAGTTGGCCGTGCGCGTAGAGGCACGCGGCTGTGAGCTTGCATCCGGGAGATAGTAGGTTCGAATCCCACTATCGGCAGCCCTGAAGATGGTTTTCCGTGGTTTCCCATTTTCACACCAGGCAAATGGTGGGGCTGTACCTTAACTAAGGCCACGGCCGCTTCCTTCCCACTCCTAGCCCTTTCCTGTCCCATCGTCGCCGTAAGACCTATCTGTGTCGGTGCGACGTAAAACAACTAGCAAAAAAAAAAATAATTTTTTTTTTTAAACAACATATCCCTAGAAATGGCAGAGTGAGATGGTATTTTATCTTAAATACGACTTAAAGGAAACTTTTCTGACCAGGTGAGTTGGCCGTGTGGTTAGGAGCGCACAGCTGTGAGCTCGCATCCCGGAGATAGTGAGTTTGAACCCTACTGTCGGCAACCCTGAAGATGGTTTTCCATGGTTTCCCATTTTAACACCAGGCAAATGCTGGAGCTGTACCTTAATTAAGGCCAGGGCCGCTTCCTTCCCATTCCTAGACCTTTCCTGTCCCATCATCGCCGTCGGTGCGAACATAAAGCAACTAGCAAAGGGACTTTTCTGATATAATGAGACGGTAATTTTGTCAGAGAGTCAAATATGCGACTTAATATCTGGTATTTTGCTCCAATCTTGGACAATGACCTTTCAACAGAGTGATACATTATGTACCGAGTGAGTTGGCCGTGTGGTTAGGGTAGCACAGCTGTGAGCTTGTATTCGGGAGGTAGTGGGTTCGAACTCTACTGCCGGTAGCCCTAAAGATGGTTTCCATGGTATCCTATTTTTACACCAGGCAAATGCTGGGACTGTACCGTAATTAAGACCACGGTTGCTTCCTTCCCACTCCTGGCCATTTCCTATCCTATCGTCGCCATAAATCTTGTGTGCGTCGGTGTGACGTGAAGCAAATTGTAAAAACAAATGGAAATATACATTATGTGCGGAAGGAGAGAAACTTCACGATGCCCTAATGTAGATAAGAACATCATATCTCAGACTGGATAAAGTAACATGTGTACAGGTGAAAGTAATTTTCAAGGAAAGAAAAAATGGTTCGATTTATGTGTGTGTTTATCCTACAAATTGTCGCAAGTTACAAGATGTTTTTAATGCAGCCAAAGTGAAGCTCGAAATACATAAATAAATTTTACAATTTGTTTTACTTCGCAGCGACACAGGCACAACGGTACATTTTCTGTAGCACCAAAGTTTCTACATGCGGTGTATGTGCTCGTGGCACTCGAGGTAGTTTCCACTTCCCGCAACAGATGGCAGGAGGTCATCCAGCTGATTGCTTACCCAGGAAGTGCTTATTCATGTTCGTTCGCGCCACAACGAGCGTGCATTTCAACCTATGTGCGCGTGTGTACCTTGGAAGAATAATTACAAGAGTTAATAAACTGAAGAATACTGTTCTAAGGTAAGATGTACTTTCATTACTCTTATTACTATCCGATTGTACAAGAAAAAATATATGGATGTATTTATTTGTACATATATTTTCTAAAACATGACGGTTTAAAATTTGTACTTTATGCAGCTATTGCCATTCAGAGCCACTTCTTACAATTTGTGTTTGTTTTTCGAATTGCCTATAATTGTAAACTATAATTATACAATATCATCAAAATGTGTATTTTCAGATGCCAATACGAATCGACTAGGGGGGAAAGCACTATCTCACTTGCAATCTTCCAGCTCCGAGTCCTCGTTTGACGATTTTGATGCCGACTCAGACTATAGAGAAAGACTCAAGTGAAACGGAAGATGAACGGCCCGTCATCACACGTCACACCCACTGTAGGATCACACGGTACGCAGCATGTCACAGTCCAGTTTCAGCAGTTCCATCTGACTTCCTCGCTCCACTACTCCAGGAGAAGTGGTACCAAGGTGGGACCGGGTATGTTCAATTCTGACACTGGCCCGACCTACAGAGTCAAACAGCTCATTGACCCAACACCGTCAGAGCTTTTTTGGACCTCTGATCTCCCCAGATATAATAGATTCAATTGTCTATCAAACAAATTTGTATGCACAGCAAAAGAACCAGATAACAGGAAAGACTTTTGTCGCCAGCACAGACATAGAAATAAGAGTATATATTGCTATTAATATATTAATGTTCATTAAGCCTTTGCCTACTTACAGAGATTAATGGAGCTCAGATCCAGATTTGCATGATGCCTATATGAGCCAACTGATGGCGGTAACTCGGTTTGGGTGGCTACTTTCCAGTATACACATAAACGACAATAGTACCCCTCCACTAGAGCTATACAAAGTTCAGCCATTCCTAGATCTAGTCGCAGAAAACTTTAAAAGATGTTTTAACCCAACCGAAAGTATATCAGTTGATGAATCAAGTATTAAATTAAAGGGCAGGCCATCACTGACACAGTACATGCTAAAAAGAACTATCAAAAGTGGTTACAAAGTTTGGATTCTCGCTGATAAGTCAGGGCACGCATAAAAATTTGAAATATACACAGGAAAGAAAGGCGATTCAATTGAAAATAATCTGTGAGAAAAAGTTGTGACTTCAATACTACAGGATGACAATTATTGTTTTACAGGAGTCCCACTAATGCATAGGCTCAAAGAGTTAAAAATCAATGCCAGTGGAACGATAAATCGGACAAGAAAATTTCTGCCAAAACTTAAAAGAGTATAGTAAATTAAAACGTGGCGATTATGACTGGGCAACCGGTGACACTGGTTTTAGTGTAGTCAAGTGGAAAGATAGGAGATCTGCCCATCTCCTATCTAACTTTCACGTTCCAACAGAGGTTCTTGAAGTTACAAGAAAAGAAAAGGATGGCTCAATTTCAATGGTCCCCTGTCCTAATCTTGTGATTGACTACAATACGGACATGAATTGTACTGATAAATATGACCAGGTGAAGGGTGCCTACGAGATAGACAGAAAGAGCTACAAACCATGGCACCGTATCTTTTGGTACTTCATCTATGCGAGTGTGGTGAATGCTCACCTCACTATGAAAGACTTTAGACGATACATTCCCAGGGATTGGGTTGCTCCTGCTCTAGTATCCTCCAGAACAAATACAAGGAAGTCAATCATCTGATTCACATACAGTGCCCAAGAAGAAACCCCATGTACCAAAAGCTGTACGCCTGGAAGGATCAGCGCATCAACCTCAGAGGTGAACCAGCAGAAGGTGTGCTAAGTGCAGCACTGTGAACCAACAACTTACTGAATGTGTTCAATGTGCAAGGTACCACTATGCTTGGGTAAATCGAAGTCTTGTTTCCAGGAATACGGTACCACACACAGACTCTACGATGAAGCACGATGGTACAGATAGTGTACCATGTGTTATGCACATTAGCGAAATTTTAATGGACAAAAAGTAATTTTATTTTGCTTAATGTTTCCCTAAAACAGATAAGATAGGCATGTTTTTTTAATTTATAAAATAAATATGTATGTATGCAGCCTGTGCCTGAAGGAGTTATGGCGACGATGGGATAGGAGAGGACTAGGAGTGGGAAGAAAGTGCTCTAGCATTTGCCTGGTGTGAAAATGGGTAAGCACGGAAAACCATCTTCAGGGCTGTCGACAGTGGGGCTCGAATCCACTTTCTCCCAGATGCAAGCTCACAGCTGTGCGCTCCTAACCGCACAGACAACCCGCCCGGTTCGAAATATTAAGCTGATATTTTGTAATGTAGCAGTTGAAGTATCAATGAGCGGCAGGCAAATGAAAACGGCTGACAATAGGGGCTGGCGAGCTGTCCGCATCTGTATCCAGTTTTTCGTTTGTGTATTATTACTATTATTTTTATTATTAATAAGGAATATTATTATTGTGTTTACGTCCCACTAACTACTTTTACAGTTTTCGGAGACACCGAGCGGCCGGAATATGGTCCCGCAGGAATTCTTTTGCGTGCCAGTAAATCTACCGACAAAAGGCTGACGTATTTGAGTACCTTCTAACACCACGAGACTGCCAAGTTGGGGTCAGAATGCCACTGAGCCACTCAGCGCGGCATTATTATTATTAGTAGTTGTAAAATGCAAAGGGGACTTACATAATCCTGTGGTAGATTTCCCATTAGTTGTTGAATGTGATGCACCAAATCATGAATTTTCCTACGTGGAGGAAGCTGGCGTCCCATTTGGTCCTCATGTATCATGAGCGATAAATCAAACGTGTTGAAACGTGACCTGCGCGAAGGAGCGTTACCTCCTGGGCATTCAGCCAGCGAAGATAGCGCATGAGACCTGAGAATTTCTTCAGCATACCTCTGTGTAGTCATCACTACCAATGCCGGACAAGTTGTCTCACATCCTTCGTCAGATGCCCATTACATGCGGTATTGCGAGGACTCTGCTATAATGACGTCCCCAGGCAGTGCTAAAATTTGCCACCATCCACTTCTAACTAACCTCATGGTACTACAGTCCTTGAAGGGCCTTGTCCTACCAAGCGACCGCTGCTTAGCCCGAAGGCCTGCAGATTACGAGGTGTCGTGTGGTCAGCACGACGAATCCTGTCGGCCGTTTTGGCTTTCTAGACTGGGACCGTCCACTACTAGAAACAATAATTAATAAATCCATTATATGCTGATCCTTTCTTACCTTACCCTAGCGGTTATATACAGGCCGAGTTTAATTTTTTTGCTAGCGGCTTTACGTCGCACCGACACAGATAGGTCTCATGGCGACGATGGGATAGGAAAGGCCTAGGAGTTGGAAGGAAGCGACCGTGGCCTTAATTAAGGTACAGCCCCAGCATTTGCCTGATGTGAAAATGGGGAACCACAGAAAACCATCTTCAGGGCTGCCGACAGTGGGATTCGAACCCACTATCTCCCCGAGTTTAAATTATTTTTAAATTAAGTGTTAGTGCAGGGCTATAGTTACTCTTTTTCATTATTTTAAATACCAACGCTATTAGAATACATTAAAAGTATTATATAATCGAAGTGACTCAGTAGTTTTTAGAACACTATTAAGTGAAATAATTGTTCTTTGTATAATACTGTTACGAATAAAACACTGACCTTTCTATTGCACACTTCACTATTTGCAAACGTCTCTTGTCCTCCGACTTACTAGTATTTACCTGGAACGGGCAATCTTGACTATTAGGTCTCATCTTTTACTTCGCTTCGCTTGCACCACTATCATTTCTTATAGAAGCTTCTTGCAGCCAGGTTATCACAACACACGACTACTGAACAGTTGGCTCGACTTTAGACAAGACCGATAACTCACGTGACTGCTCCACAAACTGAACTACTCAACCACAACTACAAAACACAGCCCAACTCTACTCTCCATCACTCCAACTTTCAACACGCTCTCAACACTCACTACTTGCTCACGGCGAGCCTACTTTTATATCCCCGGTGATAAGAATTTTCGGAGTGCGGACGGAATAGCAACGTTTCAGTTTCCCCTTCCAGAAAATCCACCGAGACACGAGACGGGATGCACAATAAAGGAAGAGGTCGTAACATGCCTTCGGACCCACCCGAATCATTCATTCTAGGAAATACTGGAGAGGGCTTTCAGAGTCGCATGACCACATAACAATACTCTTTGCAAACTCCGAGTCATTTCTTAGTTGTGTGCATGTTAGGTTTGACAGCAGTGCTTGGAAAAGAAATGTAGGAAATTAGTAATCGTTCTTAATTGTTAATTACAAGTTCACAGGAAAGGATCAATCAATCAATCAATCAATCAATCAATCAATCAATCAATCAATCAATCAATCAATCAATCAATCAATCAATCAATCAATCAATCAATCAATCAATCAATCAATCAATCAATCAATCAATCAATCAATCAATCAATCAATCAATCAATCGATCAATCAATCAATCAATCAATCACTGATCTGCATGTAAAGTTGTCGCCCAGATGGTAGATTCCGATCAATGGTTTACGTAGCTTTTTCCTCAGTCATTTTCAAAGAACCTGGAAATTTATCGAACATTTCCCTTCATAATTTATTCCAATCACTTACTTCTCGCCCTATAAAAGAAATATTTGCCCCAATCTGTCCTCTTGAATTCCAACTGTATCTTCATATTACGATCGTAACTCATTTTAAAACCTCGCCTAGGTGACAGTTTCCGTATCAGTTTTTTACCTAGTCTTTTCTTAAGAGCTTTCAAAGAATTTGGATATTTATCAAAGATTTTCCTCGATAAATTATTCCGAACCTTAACTGTTTATTCGATGAATGAATATCTTCCCCAATTTGGCCTCTTGAATTCCAATTTTATCTTAATTTTATGATATTTCCAACCTTTAAAAGATTCGCCTACTCCACACGATGTCTGTATCGATAGCTCGGAACATACCGCTTAGCTACATCTTCCCAGCCCAGAGTATGCAACAGTTTCGTAACACTACTCCTTGTCGGAAATCATCCAGAACAAATCGTGCTGCTTTTCTTTGGCTCTTTCCCAGCTCGCGTATGAAGTAATCCTGGTGGGAGTCCCATATTCTAATTGGGGTCTTAACAGAGACTTACGCGTCCTCTCCTCTACATCCTTACTACAACCCATAAATTCCCTCATAACCATTCGAGGAGACCTGTAACCTCGTTTAAATGAAGATAGTGATCTCCCTGAGGTACGTTCACCCCGTCAATACTGTACCAGGAACGCTGGTCCAAGATGAAGTCCCCGCACTTCGAACTTAAATTACGCGCTGCGCGCAGACTCAACGGCTAGCTACAGCATGAAGTTCGTATGCGACGTGGAGCTTATGACGTCACAGCCTGCCTCCCCTTGCGACAGAAAGATTGCATCAATCAGAGAACATTCGAAATGTTCTACGCCTAATAACATTCCTTAGGATAAGAATTAAATTATGAGAATAACATCATCGTATTGCCAAATTTTTTGTCTCTATTTCCACCAAGTTTGGTGCAAATCCGACGAAAAGTACGGAAAATATGTAATCAAATACAATTACTGCTATCTTGACGATTTGCGTATCCTCCTCAGTCCGTATGTAGCATATGCTCTACATGTGGTTTTGCTTACTTACAATAATACAAAACAATTTAAAGGAACAAATAATAATGGTAGGAAAGTCAACTCTGAGTCCTGATGTAGCATAAATGCTACACGCCATAAAACAACTTGGCGAAACACACTAATTTTCTATGGTGAATTTTTAAAAATTATTTGAGCAAAATATAACATATCGAATGCAGAACAGTTTCTGGACTGAAGAGGGTATATAAGGAGGGCTAATTCCCAAAGCAGATCAGTGTGTCTATTACCACGGTCGAACCCGGTCGGCCGGCTCGTAGCAGTCGCGATGGAGCATGGAGTGATAGTTTAAGTTCTTCAGTTTTGAAATTGGAACTTAGAAATGTTCTCCAGATTATGAGTGATAGAATTCTACTCTACTGAGAACAATATAACTTGTGCTTCGCCTACATTAACATTTACTCGTGATTGATTATTTAGGACGAGTGTTTTAAAACTTGTTTTTTTTCAAGTGCTCATACTTCAAAGTAAATGAGGCGTAAATGAACAGTGATAGATTCCTGAACAGTGCTTGTATTTCGGCAAGTGATTGAAATATTTCGAGAGTTTTCATTGACATAATGGTGCTATAAGACTTAGAATTTCTCACGTGACGAACATTGACAAGAGTGATTGAATACAACTTTAACTTAAACTCAGTATCTAAGTCACCAGACTTACAATTTTACCGTGTGTAAATAATTCTCAAACACTTGGAAATAATTTTGTAGGTAATAGAATGCGAACTGTATATTTGAACTTGTATTCATCAAACTTACGAGTGATCGAACCAGGGACTGTTAATGAACAGAGTCATTTATAGTTTATTTTTAATTATCACGTGCGAACAGGAATAATTCACAAGTACAATTTTTCATTTCCATCCTATCAGAGTGATTGTCTTTGAAACTGTGTAAACACTTACAAATATTTATCCAGTGAAGAACTTCAACTTATGCCAAGTGTCACATTCTTCGAACTTACGAGGTCGATTACATTGACATTCGACAATGTGAAGTTATATTATCATATAATTCTAAGTGGCTTTTTATTTTGCGAGTTCGATTTTATTGACATTCGACTCCGCTTACTTATCTTTCAAATGTTATGACTGAATTGTGTGTTCCATTTTATTGACTTTCGGCCGCATTAAATTATTAGTGTTAGAACACGGAGTAGATTCCAGTGACATTCTCCCGTGTGATAGTTATTGATTCAATCTTTGAGTACACTTTGTTTAAGATCATTATTATATCTCTTTCTCATCTGCGCAGAAGCCGATTTTCAAATTAATACGTCCAGGGAGTAAGTGCGTCTATTCATGTTCACCCTATACGTGACCAATATCGACGGCCATTCTACTAGAACTTCTAGACGGTCTCGATCCTCTAGAAATTCCAGAACATCTAAAATTTCCATCGAGGATGGAATCGTGGTTCCATGGTGCAGAGAGGAGACCCATGGTAGTACGAGAGTAGCAGGCGGACTTCAAGGAACATCGCCAGCCACAGGACAAGGAAAGGGCACTTCCCAGTATTTCTTCTGTGCAGAGGTGATATGAAATTTGAACTTTTGTTAATAAACTCAGTTTTCTTTGAATCAGACGTTATTTCGACAAAATTCTCTCCCTCTGTAACACTCCATTTCTGTACCGTACACACCCTGCGTTGAACTTTATGCTCTTCTAGCCCAAGTACGGCATTCACGGTTAAAATACAGTAATTTAAACTTACAACCTTGTGATGTTTGGGACATCACTGCATGTTTTTAATTATTGAACTATGAAATTAATTGATAAGATGTGTATATTTAATCACTGATAGGCCATGTTTAAATTAGTATATATATATATATATATATATAGGGTTTTTATCATCCATTTCAATCATCATTTCATTTCTTTGTATCGCGGCTATAACGTATTCTGAACGAACAAATTATTCGGTAAAGTATTTCAACATCATGCATATTTATAACTTGCAGTAAATTTTCCAATAGCCGTTGTAAGGTGACCAGAGTCAGCAGGCTAATTTCAGCCCAATTCCAGGAAAAGTACGTCATCTAGGTTACGAGAGACCTTACCCTCTCTACCTCATGAAGAGACAGTTGATACATTATTAACACCCACTTTTCAAACTCCGCTTCGGGTCGCTTTATTTCAGCGGGAAAGTTCAGCCTATGTGAATGAACGTAATGAAGCAACGTGATGAATTCACAGCAATACATAGGAGAAGGGATGAGACCTCGAATCTTACTGGACCATGTGATATGGCTGATGGAAGGAGACTTTTGAACCGATATATACCACCGACAAGAGCTGGAGAAGGGATTCATACTCTTATTCTTACTCGTGAGCAGATTGTCACTTGTATTCGGACATTCTGATTCTGATTCTCACTCTTGGAAGATACTCTTACTACGATTCTACGTCTACACATCGGAGAAGATTTTAACTTAGTTCACTTCGCATCTGAGTATATTCTACTCAAAAGTTACTCTCATTGGGACTTGTTATCTCAATGACGAGAGGTAGTCAACGGGAGACCGGCTTTGACTAGTATAGGGCAGGAGAGCTTTTATTATGAATTTAGCTACGCTACTGTTCCGTAATACGGAAGAATACAAGTGTATTCTCTCCATGAACATAACCCATGGTGGTTTTGCATTTAAAATTAGGACTCATTACGACTTTATGTAGGGAGTACAGTAGGAAGTGTTAAGGACAGGAAATGTAGAAGTAGGACTGGAATCCAACAACAGAGAAGGCAGCCGGTACGAGATCCACACATCATCAGCTTCAAGACAACAGAGTGTACATATGGTGAGCTTATGGCATAAGTTACTGCAAGTCTTCGCGCAACAGTTCATTTTTAAAATTAATTTCATTCAATTTTTCTTTTGCTTCCGTAAGTTCAAATGTCGTTAAAACGCCGTTACGTCACGTTTTTCATCTTAATAAATAGCTGTTTTAATTTGTATTTTATGAAATGATTATTAATGATCCTTAAATTCCAAGTTAGTGTACTTAATGATTTGTGTTCCGTTCACCTCACCCCTGGGAGTTTTTTGAGTCTCATTACGTATTATTATTATTATTATTATTATTATTATTATTATTATTATTATTATTATTATTATTATTATTATTATTATTATTAATTATCTACTTTTGTTTTCAAGCCATAAGCTTGAAGACTGGCGCCCTTGGGATACTGTTTATGGAGAAACAATGACATATCATTTATTTATTTTAATATTAAAGTGACCCGCCACGTTATAATTTTGTCATACATCTGTGGGCCAAGTGGGTACGTCACAACCTGACTATCCACCCAATTTACCATCATACCAGTGTCTGTTGTCCATCTCATAATACTGTCGGGGTCTTTATTTAGTTGCTCTCAGTGCAACTTATGTATTGCTCTGTACAGTATACCATCATCCGCAAAAAGCCTTATCTGTGATTCCACTTTTTTATTCATATCATTTATGCATATTGAACCCATCATTCGCAGTCATTTAAGGGACCACTAAACCTACTATGAAATGATATGGCGTATGGCTTTTAGTGCAGGGAGTGTCCAGGTTCGGCTCGCCAGGTGGAGGTCTTTTGATTTGACTCCCGTAGGCGACCTGCGCTTCGTGATGAGGATGAAATGATGATGAAGACGTTACATGTACCCAGCCCTCGTGCCAGCAAAATTAACCAATGGAGGTTAAAATTCAGACACTGCCGGGAATCGAAGCCGGGGCCCCAGTGACCAAAGGCCAGCACGCTAACCATTTAACTATGGAAAAGAAGCATTCTGACAGTTCTTATAGGGGAGCGTGGCCACTGCGGTTGTCATGGAAACGTGGGCGTGGCCACTGCGGTTGCCATGGAGATAAGCCTGCTGACTGGCTCATGTTGCTTGGAGATGCCAAACCTCTCACTTCTGAGCGGTTTGAAGGAACGAACAAGTGAGCCGGAAACGAGAGTAAGGAGAAAGGAATGCAGGAATGTGGCAACACCGTGCAAAGCTCCTCTCTCCAGCCCTATCTGTCAGAATTCTTCTTTAAATATTACGGGTATAGGCAACGTAGCCGAGAGCTACGTCGTTGCGAAACAGCACGTTCATTTTATATCATCACTTGACCTGTCATGTCCACCAAATGTGATCTTTGTGACCGGATCGCAAGCTCCTTGAGCAGAAAGTGAATCCGGATTCCCGAGATCCTAGGGGAGAGTCCTCGGAACGAATACCCGTGGCCATTTCGAAATTACGAGGACGATTCAGGCTTTCAATTGGCAAAGTGGAACGTCAAATAATTTTTAAGGAATTAACAGACTAACATTTATCTTCAGGCACAAGTTAGAAAGATTTAGTGGAACCGTGAGAAAGTTTAGAGTAAGGGAACACCACGAGAATATGTCACCAGTGGTGGGGGAAATGGTTTCTACAACCTACGCTCCAGCATTTAAGACCTGTTAGAGGTGAGATAAAATAATGGGAACAGGAAATTCGTGATGCCCGAATTTTTCTGAGTATCATGAGCTCAAATGATGAATGTGAGGCACACGGAATGGTAAAATTGGCAAATGTGGTGTAGTGGTTTTTAGTAAATCCTCGCGGCAGAATGGATGGATATACTCGGAGTAGTGAGTAGAAGCCAGTCATTCTACGGTCGGCGGCCTATGATCTGTCCTCTGTTGTGCGACAGTGAATAACATTTCATAATCGAGTGTGGGTGAAAGTAAATACTTAACTTGGGTGTGGGTTGAGAACCCAGGATATTCAGGTAGCAAAATGAATAAAATGTAGTGTGAAAAACGTAAAATTGGCAATTGTGTCGATCGCCACGAGTGAAGTGCTGTCTGTCTGACTTGAGTTCCAGTCCTAAGCCATCGTTAAAGAATTACAAGAGAAGTTTCCAAGAAATAACTTATTGAAAAACTGTGAAATTGATAATAGAATGTGATAGACGGATGAAGATGCATCACATACAAATAGTATCCTGTTTGTAAAAATTAAATACTACAATAATTGTAGCTGTGATAGTTTAAGTTATAAAAATGTAAATAGTTATGAAGAATATCTAATAATGTTTGAAAACTGGGAAGATTTGTGCTGTGTCGTTCAAGTGCTGTAGTATGGTTGAGTAGGGGCCATTTAGCACAGGTGAGCTGCTATGCCTGATGGCATCCATCATTTAGCTAGATAAGGTTGGTGACATGATTTTCATTATGGAAGTGTATTCTGCGTCGTTATGTTCTATGTAAAAATAGTCAAAGTTGCAGGCCGATAGCTTGTTGTTTATTTTGTGTGTAAATAATTGAGTGCTTTGTGGCACGAAGATGTTTTTCGTGTGGTCAGTATTGCGTAGTCTCCTATGCCGAAATCGCCAACTCTAAGATATCGTCTTAAATAGAATCCGTGTAGGCATCGGTTTGAGATAAGTTATATTCCACGTTTTGTCGTCAACGAATTCGCTGTGTCGAGATTTCTGTAAGACGTATTTGAGCGTTGGGAGCTTTTTGTAGGTACGGGATAAATTCTCGTTATGCCTAAAATTAGGTCAAATTCAGCGTCGTTTCGTGTGTGTATTTGTTATTTACAAGTTTGAGATTTATTAAACTATTTATTCCGGTAGTTTGCATGATTTTAATACGATAGGCGGAACCTTGAAACAAGCCATGATGTCGAAGGTAATACGGAATTACCCAGTTAGACCACGTAATGTTGTTTGAAGAAGTGATCTGAGTTCAAATATGAGTCTTATACCCGTGAAGAGAAAATAATGAATCATTAGGGATTTGTTAAGTAGATTGATAGCAATCATGTATACAGTAGGTGGCCGTAAGTTCACCGTGAAATCCAATATGATTCAGGACGTGCTGAATGTCCCTGAAGTGCTGATGATATGTCAGGAATGAATTTGTTGCCCCGTGGAAATAATATAGTGATCCGTGCTTCGAATACTGTTTGGATGGAGGTAGTAATTATGTTATTTCAGAGGGTTAGATAGTACGAAATAATTCATTTTAAATGAGCATATACATCTGGCTTGTTTCAAGAGGATTCTGTACGTGTGCAGTTTTATCGCAGGTATATGGGTAGAAACAGGTGATGATATAAACCTGGGGCTAGTCAGGTCAGTCCATTTCGGTGGAAGGGATATATCTCCGGAATATTTCAAGCCATTAGCAGAAAACAGTCTGGGATTTTAATATGTAACAGTAGTAATAACAAATTATTTCGTAAGCTTGTTGGAAACGGACACAAAGTTTTTATATACTGGATTTGGCGTTCTTTGAGATGTAGGCGGAGTTGCTATTGCGAACATTTGACGCATTTATTTTGGTTGTGGGTATAAATTATGAGATCGTTTCGTGGCATTTTATCGACTCGTAAATGTGACGTTGATGGGATGTGAGTTTGTTGACATCTGATGAGGATAACAATAATACTAGGAAGGTTTGTGTATTTATTTTATGATATTGGAGGTAATGTTTGGATTTTGGTTAATTATTCGATCGGGTTCATCCTTCTTTGTTTCACGGGCCGTTATATTTTATTGTGATAGTCGAATTTCGAGTTCGGCATGGTGTGTGCTGTTAGACTCACATGCATTTTACCGTGCGTTAACCAGTTGTTTAAGTGACCAAACAGGATAGTTTGCTGTAAATAATTCTTCTTTTTCTTCTTTTGCTACAGGTTTTTCCCACACCTGTGGGGTCGAGGGTGCGAAACTGCATCGCATATGTGGATTTAGTACTGTTTTATGGCCGGATGTCCTTCCTGACGCCAACCCTATATGGAGGGATTTAATCACTATTGCGCGTTTCTGTGGTGGTTGGTTGGTAGACTGTTGCGATACAATGTCCCGCGTCCACATCTGTAGAGCACCACAGGAATCGGCGCGACATGGCGCAAGAAATTGCTTTATGTACTTTTAATTTTTGTGCTTAAACTATTTATTGTCCGTACAAAGAAAAAAAACGAAAAAATAAGCGGTACTGGAGGAGAAATCTTTTTTCGGGTGACATTGCCGTCGACATTAATCTTCTTGGAAGATTGAAATTAGAAGATGGCATGGTATATCGTAATTTTTATGGATGAACTCAACCGATTTTGAAATCCTCTTGCAAATGGTTGGAGGAAAGATTTCAGAGAATTAGACTGTATTTCGGGATACCATGTTGTCTGAATGTGACGAGGAGAGTGTTGGGACGGACACATACATCCAGTCCCCGAGCTAGAAGAATTGATCAGAAGCGGTTAAAATCCCCGATCCGACCGGGAATCGAATCCGGGACCCTCTGAATCGAAGGCCATTACGCTGACCATTCAGCCAACGAGTCGGACAGTTTGCTGTCAATAATCTCTCTATATATATAAATAATTTGAACGTGTAACACAATATTATGAGAAAACCGCAATGCTAATGCCTATGTGTTATACATCAAAAGAAAGGTCTCCCTCTCATTATTTATTTCAGTCTTCATTTGCGTAGAACAGTCATTTATTCGAATAATACGATGCAGTTAACTGTATTCGCCGGTAGATGGCTCTATGAAAGTTGCCTATGCAGATCTGTCTATGCCTGTCTCATAGATGGCTATATTTCAAAAAGTCCTTTATTAAGGCTAGTACACACCTAGCGACAAATTCGCGGGACATTGTATGGGGGCAGTTGCGAGACACTGTCCCTAGACTGTTGGATACAATGTCCCGCGTCCACATCTGTAGAGCACTACAGGAATCGGCGCGACATGGCGCAAGAAATTGCTTTATGTATTTTTAATTTTTGTGCTTTAACTATTTATTGTCCGTACAAAGAAAAAAAACGAAAAAATAAGCGGTACTGGAGGAGAAATCTTATTTTTCGGGTGACATTGCCGTCGATATTAATCTTCTTGGAAGATTGAAATTAGAAGATGGCATGGGATATCGTAATTTTTTATGGATGAACTCAATCGATTTTGAAATCCTTTTGCAAATGGTTGGAGGAAAGATTTCAGAGAATTAGACTGTATTTCGGGATACCATTCCTGCTTCTGTGAGGCTAGCTGTCACTCTGCGGTTCCTTGCTAGTGGTGAATCTTTTTTTTTGTTGTTTGCTAGTTGCTTTACGTCACACCGACACAGATAGGTCTTATGGAGACGATGGGACGGGAAAGGGCTAGGAGT
Source organism: Anabrus simplex (assembly GCF_040414725.1). Lineage (NCBI taxonomy): Eukaryota > Metazoa > Arthropoda > Insecta > Orthoptera > Tettigoniidae > Anabrus > Anabrus simplex. The sequence goes on along the minus strand of NC_090266.1, from coordinate 917,063,158 downwards.
TGGAAGGAAGCGGCTGTGGCCTTAATTTGCCTGGTGTGAAATGGGAAACCACGGAAAACCATTTTCAGGGCTGCCGACAGTGGGGTTCGAACCTACTACATCCCGAATACCGGTGAATCTTTTACCAGCTTAATGTATACCTTTCGAATTTCAAAACAAGCTATTTCACGTATCGTTTCAGAAGTCTGTGAGGCCCTAATTACTTCTCGAAAAAAGGGGTGTAAAGGTAAGGTATAATAAAAAATTTATTTACCTACTATATACGTAATTTATTTATATCTAATAATGGAAGAAATATGTGTCCAAATATAACACAATATTGGTAACAACAAATTGACTCAATTCTGTCCGCGCTAATGAATAAAAACAATGCTGAACATAATAATAACTAATTAATATGATAATGAATGAATTATTTCTCCCAGCTTACGCAATATTGGTAACAAGTTTAGTGGTATTTAATCATTTAAAAGCGGTTAAAAAGTTTGTATTGTTTCTCTTGTCCCATCGCATCTGAATCTGGAGTAGGGACACTTCCGGAAGATAGTGAAAAGGAACTCGAGTAGACTGAGTGATTGATATTTATGCTACGGTGTGACTTCCCCTCTCGGAGAACAATCATCAAACGAGAAATGCAACCAAGCAAGCAAAGGGCGCCAATCTTTAAGTTGAGGACTTACAGATAAAAATTTATAATCAAGCTTGGACGGACTCTTATCACAGGGGTGGGGTGATAGTGCACTAATCATTAAATAGGAGAATTAAAAATCAAAAGGCTAATTAAGGCAGATTGATTAAAGTGAACAAGAAAAATACTATTTATTATGTTTAATATAAATGACGACGGTTTAACGAGAACTGAATTTAAAATAGAAAATGAATTTGACAAAAAATTGAATGACTCTACTTCGCGAAAACTTGCAATATCTTTAACTCGTTTGCTCACCATGTAGTCTTGTTCTGCTGGTCCTGGGAAAGCTTCCATTCTTGTAGCGGGAACATCATCGGTCGTCTTTGAGATCTCTTCATCTGCAGCTAAGTACCATTCCTGCCTTGCCAATTGCACCTCCCACTAATTGGAAAATGACTTCAAAACTAACACTCCCTATTATGCTTTATCCCATATATTGGAGATAAGCCCTAAGTCATAGTTAGAAGAACCACCTTGGGTTATATGGAGAGGATACTCAATTAAGAATCCTTCCAACTTTACTGAAAATGTTCTCTGAAGTTTCATTTCTATCTAGATTAAAACTATCTATTGACTTAGACTGGTTCAAACCGGTCTTGTAGCCGTGCTGTACGTAATTCCTGATGAGAGTGGCTCTACACCCCTCATTCAGAATTTCTAAGTATCGAGACGAAGAATCAAGTAGATTATCACGTAGAAGATCAATAATAATGAATACGTAGGATAATGTAGAGAGTCTCGTAGAAGATCAGAAGAAGATCATAAGATCATAAGAAGATGAAGCCACGAGCTCCAACACGCCCTTTTATAACCTTCTCTCGCGCTAATTACAGGTCGCTACACGTGGTCCAATCAGATGACACGTCTCTCCCCACTCCAGATATTAGAGTTGACGGGCCATAACCAAGATATCAACTGTTCTTCAATTCGTCCTTTCACTCAGTATCCATGGCAACATGACGCTCCTTTGAAAATATAGGCGTTGATCAGTTCGAATAATTCTGGTCGAAATACGGTAGCTTACGTTAGGACGCGTGAACACGTGCTCGCTTTTCTCAGAACTTGATGTCTAAATTTGTCCTTCCTTCCTCCTCGGTGATGTGGCAAGATAGAGGAAATCTACTGCAAGTTAATTTTAACCGACTGTCGCAAGAATCTAAGTGAATATTAGGATATTCAGCCCTCGTTTATAAGTCGTAGTTACAAAGTAATGAAATGATAGTGAGCAAATGATTAAACATGAATTATAATACAATTACATACTAAGATAAATATCATGACGTTAAATTCCTTAATTAATTACACATAATAAAATTAATATAATTACACTGTAACGTCTGGAACGTTACAACGGGTTGTTGATGATGATCTATTGATTGGATGGGTTAATAAGACCAGCGTTGCCCAAGTTGACTGGTCTGTGCTGTACTTTCCCATTTGCAATTTAATTATTATATCATCAATTTTACGCTGAGCTAATGAAATTTCCACTGGACACTTTCTACAGTTTCTTAGTTTATAAGCAATATGCTCACCGTAAACCGAAAATTCATATATTCGAGTAAGCGCCTCTGTAAATCCTCAATAATCTTTAGAGTAGTTTCCATCGCAAAACAACAGAACACGAAACACAACACAACACCAACACGTGGCGGCTATCTGCACACTGGCATCGGCGTGTCCCGGGACTTCGTCTCGCGACACGTCCAGACTACACATGTTGCGCAACATTTGTATCATAATATCCCATTTCGAATGCGAGACCTGCGACCTGCAACTTTTGTATCGCGACAGTCCCAAAAACGGACAAATTGTCGCAGGACATCCCCGGGACTTGTCGCGATACACGTGTCCCGCGACTTTGTCGCTTGGTGTGTACTAGTCTTAAGGCAGTATAATAGCACAGTGTCCTTTACACCCTCTTCTGATAACCATAGCCACACTCCAAGATTATGTCCTTACTGTTTTAAGATTCAGGGGACGATTCATAGATACATTTTAGATTTACTGCCTACTGAAACGTGCCGAGAATTGTACGGCCTGCTTTGTGATAGATTCTAGTCTTTCAAACGGAATTCCTTGAGGAAATTTTATAAATTTGCCGAGGTTCAAACATTCCAAATGTATAGTCACAAAGGAAGTGTAAGTTTAAAGACAAATCATTACGGAGTTCAGTATACAGGGTGCGCATAAATGATTGGAGCGTTTTCAAAAAAGTCCTGTTTGTTTATTATTTGTTGTGACATTACAAAATTATATAGACAGACAGAAAAACTCGCAAAGTTTTTTATGGGCCTACAAGTGCTCGATATGTGCTCCGTGAGTGACTCTACATACATCAACTTTATAATCAAGTTCCTCCCACACCTGACGTAGCATGTCACTGTCAATTTGACCAAAGGCGTTGATGATGCGGGACCGCACGTCTGTTAGATCATCCGGTAATGGTGCCCTAAAAATTGCGTCTTTCACACAACCCCGTACGATGAAGTCGCAATGGGTGAGGTCAAGAGACCGTGGAGGCCATGACATGAGGGCGTGATCTTCATTCCCGATACGACTGATCCATCTTTCTGGAAGTCTGCTGTTCAGAAAGTCACGAACATCAACATGGAAATGAGGTGGAACACCACCCTGTTGGTAGATGAAGTTCATGCTATCGGTCTCCAACTGTGGCATGAGACAATTCTCCAGTATATCCAGGTAGATGTGGATTTTTTCAGCGAAATTTCGAGATGGCACAGAAAACATTGAGCTTGGGAACGTGCTGCACACACGTACGGGTATTTTCAGTTCCCCAAATTCGTGCATTGTGCCTGTTAAATTGACCACTCAGAAAAAATGTTGCCTCATTACAGAAGACAAGGTTGTCACAAAATTCATCGTCTTCCATACGCTTCTGAAAACTTGTACAAAACTCAAAACGGTTCACTTTGTCAGCCGGCGACAATGCTTGGAGCAGATGCAAACGGTAAGGGTAACGGTAAGGGCGCATCTGCATCTTTTGCTTACGACTTTCCAGACGGTCGATCGAGGAATGTTCATTTCCCTTCTTGCTCGACGAGTTGACTTTCGCGGGCTACGTTCAAAACTGCGTCGCACACCTTCAACCGTTTCTTAAGGCACACTAGGCCGGCCTGTTGATTTTCCTTTGCACAGACAACCCGTGGTTTTGAACTCTTCATACCATCGGCACACGGAGTTGGCACTGGGTGGATCTTTCCGATACTTTGTTCTATTCCCGAACAGCATACGCTTTTCCACTGTTAGTCGCCATCTTTGCAATTGTTGGAGTAGAGAACGCATCATGTCTGCCGGATGTTGCAACTGTTGCGCTCTCGCGGGCGTTGGGGGAAGCACAATGTATGGGGGGCTATTCAAACAAATGAAAACAGAACTTTGAAGTATACTTGCTTTAAAACATCAAACACCATCACCATGTCTCTAATAATATGACTAGAAATAATTAAACAAGCCTCTCAGATCATTTGTGCGCACCCTGTGTTTTCTCACGCTTCCTATATCATCAGTTTCAGGTATTGTTGCGACAGGCCAGACGCAGACATATTTTGTCATGTCACTTATTCCAGACCTTGTCAACACCAATTTCAGTGGAGAGATCACTAGTGCGTTATTTATTGTAGTGGTGATGATCATTATAAGTCAGTTCAGTCTGCTATGACAGTGTTTATTAGTAGTATAAGTGGCGGGTTCGGAGACCTCCACTTCCACTGGCCCTCCACAGAGGCCTCCTCCACCACCACCGCCACACGCTCTCGGGATAGCCCTCCTCCGCCACCACCGCCACACGCACTCGGGAGAGGCCTCCTCCTCACGCTGGCTAAGAGCGCGACCCTAACCTCACATGCACTATCTTGGAGGGGCTTAACCTAACAAAGAGAGCTAGCCTAACCTCATAGAGGGCCTAACCTCAGTTTTACGGTGACTGCTCTTCCTGACGCCTAAGAGAGTGAGCTTAACCTTATATCTGCTATCTTGGAGGGGCTTAACCTAACAAAGACAGCAAGGTGGAGAAAGAGTCCTTTCATCCTTTTGCCCGTATAATAAGCCCAGATGCCCTTCCTGACGCAACCTTTACAATGTAAGTTCCTTAGCGAGAATCATTGTCTTTACAACTACTTACACGGTTTTTAGAGCCTACTCCTGTCCAAGGAGCCTGCACAAGGCTTAACGTCCTCATCCGACAGATGAATCACCATCAACATCTTGTACCCGCAATCATTCTCGCTACTTCAGTTACTTTTCGGGTGATAGCGGGCTCGAACCCCTACTGTCGGCAGCCCTAAAATATCAAATGCTAGGGGGTGGCTAGCCACTGCTAGCCTTTTCCTGCGCGATCGTCAGCCTTTCTGACAACGTGTAATTACATAAAACATAAGGATATGGCTGGATGCCCTTCCTGACGGCATAAGGTGCCAGGATTTGAATCGCGGTATCCATCATTTTATTTCTGTAAGTGTCTAACTTGCGTGTATGCAGGAACAAGGTCATGCGTATTTTTTGCTGAGATAACATGCCACTTCCATTGACGTTCTAAGCAAGCAGAAACTCACAGTACTGCGTCCATTTGGTCTTACAACTTGGCTGTTTGAAGTCGCTCAGTTATTATTCCTGAATAGGAATATATATTGTATAAGAGCATTATTCTCATTATCTTTCTATAATCCAGATTTTTATTAGTCCACATCACCCTCGGTCCTGTTTAGTCTGGAAAATTGAGGTTCTACTATACATAGATTGTAAACTTACTGGGTGTATAGTCGAAGATATACAGCATTAGCTGCGATCCTCGGGCACTGAGCTGAGTCAACATCTACGGTATCCCCTACCTGTTATCTTGAAGCGCGTTAACGGGGCGTTGAGCTAAGTTGAAGAATTAGTCATCGGGCATTGAGCTGAGCTAACATCTACGGGATTATCTCCTGCCTGTTAGCGACCTCTTACGACTAGACTGAGCCAGGATCGAACCCGGAAACGCCAAAGAGCCGGAATTTAGCCCTTGAGAGTTCTGCTGTGTACGACTAGACTGAGCCTGGATCGAACCTAGAGACGCCGAGGTGCTAGAATTTTGTCCCTCAGAAATTCCACTAAGCAACTTCAGACTGAGCCAGGATCGAACTTGGAGACACCGAGGTGCCAAAATTTAGTCCTTTAAAAGTTATTCCGAGCACCTTCAGACTGAGCTAGGATTAAACCTAGAGACGCCGAAGTGCTAGAATTTTGTCCCTCAGAAGTTATTCCGAGCACTTTCAGACCAAGCCAGGATCGAACCCGGAAACGCCAAAGTGTAAGACTTTAGTCCCTCAAAATTTCTACCTGTTATGTTATAATGCTAGCTCTTCTAAGCTACTCAGCCCTGCAAGAGAGAGCAGGCTGCCGCTGCAACTTTTGATGCAGGCTGTAGGCGAACATTGAACTTTGTACTGGGCGAAACTCGCTGAAGCATCACATTCCAGCAGTGTCCATGTGCTGGCTGACTTGATGTAGCTTGTGTGTGGGTTTGCTTCAAGCTTACTCTAATACAACGTTTTAGTAAAACACATACCCGATATTTTTCTTGTACGGGAAGGACTTACACATCAGTGCTAGAACTCTATCTGCTTATTCGAAACCCGGTGCTGGTACATACCTACTCGCATAGCATATCGCCCGAACTACACTAGGGAGCGGCTAGCTGCTTCCCCCGCTCCTAGTTCGTTATACAGCCGGATGCCCTTTCTGACGCCGCAGGACCGGGATTCGACCGGTTGCCCTTCCTAACGTAACAAAACCGGGATTTATTTTTGCTAAGTCACTAACGTTTTGCTTGCACAAGAGCAAGTCAAATGCAAGTCATGCTACGCAGCATTCGCCTAAGGCTGTAGTTGCTTCAACATGCTTTAATTCGAATCCTAAAACAGATCCGTTGGATAGGGACCGTCAAGAAGGAAAATAGCGCATAACAAATTGCCTGCGTAAAGTAGCAAGCATGTGGATTTAGCTAGCACTTTGTTGATGGTCGCTGTAAAATTGCCCACTACCACATGTCAAAGGTATGCAGCTAAATATAGCAGCTTAATATAATTTCAAGTCACCACCACCACATTACAAAGGTATAGCAGCACGGTGCTCTGTTGATTAAAGATGGCTGCTGTCAAAAAGAACTTTATAAATTATCCGCCACCACATTTCAAAGGTAGTAGCTAAATATGGCAGCACTGAAGTTTGCAATGCAAGATGGCGGATGACAGCTGTCAAAAAAAGCAGGTGGAAGTTTTTAAATTACCGGCAGTACCGTAAAGAGGGCAGCACTAAGGTTAGCAATGCAAGATGGCGCATGACAGCTGTCACGTGGAATTTGCCCGCCACCACATTTCAAAGGTATAGCAGCACGATGCTCTGTTGGTTAAAGATGGCTGCTGTCAAATATAATTTTTCAAATTGCCGCCACCAAATTTCAAAGGTAAGTAGCTAAAGAGTGCAGCACTAAGGTTTGCGATGCAAGATGGCGAATAACAACTGTCAAAAAAGCACGTAGAATTTTTCAAATTGCCGCCACCACATTTCAAAGGTATGTAGCAGCACGATTGTGCAAACACCCTTAGGCAGCCCCATAAAAAGCTATGTATAGCCGCATCTTGTAGCCGGCATCTTGCGCAAGCACCCTTAAGGTGTCTCATAGCCGCCTTCTTGTGTCCACCATCTTGCGCAAGCATCCCAAGGGCGTCTCATAAAAGTCTATTTATAACAGCCATCTTGCGACCGCGATCTTGCGCAAGGACCATTAAGGAGAAACATTGTCGGAAAAGTAAGCCATAGTAAGAAGACAATCAAAAAAGTCCAAAAGACGATACAAATAGAAAAGGAAAAGAAGAGACGAGAATCGAATCAAAGTTATTCTGCTACCATAAGGAGACATGTATAGCCGCCATCTTGTGTCCGCCAACTTGCGCAAGCATCCCAAGCGTGTCTCATAAGAGCCTATGTATAGCAGCCATCTTGTAGCCGCCATCTTGCGCAAGCACCCTTGAGGCGTCTCATAAGGAGTCATGTATAGCCGCCATCTTGTTCAATTGACGTCGGGAAGGGCATCCAGCCGTAAAACTGAGGTTAAGCCCCTCCATGAGGTTAGGCTTCCTGTCTTGTGTTAGGTTAAGCCCCTCTAAGATAGCGGATGTGAGGTTAGGTGGTGTCTCATAAGGAGCCATGTATAGCCACCATCTTGTGCAATTGGCGTCGGGAAGAGCATCCAGCCGTAAAACTGAGGTTAGGCCCTTCCATGAGGTTAGGCTTGCTGTCTTTGTTAGGTTAAGCCCCTCCAAGATAGCAGATATAAGTTTACGCTCACTCTCTTAGGCGTCAGGAAGGGCAGCTGGCTGTAAAACTGAGGTTAGGCCCTCTATGAGGTTAGGCTAGCTCTCTTTGTTAGGTTAAGCCCCTCCAAGATAGTGCATGTGAGGTTAGGGTGGCGCTCTTTGTAGTCAGGCAGGGCATCCGGCTGTAAAACTGAGGTTATGCCCTTCCGTGAGGTTAGGCTAGCTCTCTTACGCATAAAAAGTTAGGTTAAGCCCCTCCAAGACGGTGGATGTGAGGTTAGGGTCGCGCTCTTAGCCTGCGTGAGGAGGCGGCCTCTCCCGAGAGCGTGTGGCGGTGGTGGCTTCTGCGTAGGGCCTGTGGAGGTGGAGGGCGCCGAACCCGCCACTTATACTACTTTTATTGTATTGGTGATGATCATTACAAGTTAGTCCAGTCTGCGATGACAGTGTATAATTTATTTGCGGTGATGGTCATTATTAGTTCAGTCTGAAATGACCCTGTTTAGTTTATTTTAGTGATGATAATTTTAAGTTAGTTCAGTCTGCGATAAGAGTGTTTAGTTCATCTTCAGTGATGATAATTATAAGTAGGTTCAGTCTGCGATAACAGTGTTAGTTTATTTTAAGTGATGATCATCATAAGTTACCTCAGTCTGCGATAACAGTGTTTAGTTTATTTTCAGTGATGGTCATTATAAGTAGTTCAGTCTGCGATAACACTGATTAGTTTATATTACCGAGGTCGACAGCTGCAGTCGCTTAAGTGTGGCCAGTATCCAGTATTCGGGAGATAGTGGGTTCGAATCCCACTGTCGGCAGCCCTGAAGATGGTTTTCCGCGGTTTTCCATTTTCACACTTGGCAAATGCTGGGGATGTGCCTTAATTAAGGCCACGGCCGCTTCCTTCCCACTCCTATCCCTTTCCTGTCCCACCGTCGCCATAAGACCTATCTGTGTCTGTGCGACGTAAAGCCAATAGCAAAAAAAGTTGCAGCCAATCAACAAGCTCCAACGCGCTCTATGAAAGGAACTCCTTCTTAACCCACACTTAAGTTAAATTTCTGTCAACTATTCTGTTAATGTCAGTTTTTTAAAAAAAAATTGATGCTTCACATCTATCAAGTTCATTAGTTCCCTTTTGAGATAATGAATTCATCTTAGCCAATTTCTTGAACATTGTTTCAAGCATAAGTCTCTTCCGGTTTCACTAAAAGATGGCGCCAGCGAACAGTACGCAGCGTATGAATTTGACACATATGTCAGTTTGTTCGTCTGACATTAACCTACCAACACACACAAGTTGAGTCCACCAAACACTAGCGTCTGTGTTGTATCGTTCAGTGATCATGTCGACGTTTGTGTCTGAAAAAGAACAGTTGCGGCACGCATTGCTTTTCTTATTTAATAAAAAGAAGAAAGGCTTTGGAAAACATCGTTTTCTGGTGGAAACATATGGTGAACACGCTCCACGGATTAGAACATGTGAGACATGGTTTCGACAGTTTGAAAGTGGTGATTTCAATGTGAAAGACAGTGCGCTCTGGTAGACCACAAAAATGCGAAGACGAGCAGCTGCAGGCGTTACTGGACGATGACCCAACTCAAACTCAACGCTATCGCCAACAAATTATTAATTTAAATCACGCATTGATCGAAAGATGTCCGCAATGAGCCAGAAGACATGGCAAAGTGATTTTGTTACACGACAATGCACCGTCTCACGCAGCAAAACCAGTAAAAGACACCTTGAAATCGCTTGGATGGGACATCTATCACCTCTTCGCAGAACTTTACTTCAGCAATTTCGAGTAAGTTGGAAAATTACTCGACGAATGGTTTGCCAAAAGACAAGCTGTTTTTCTGGCATGATATTCGTAACTTACCTGAAAGATGGGCGAAGTGTGTAGAAGCTGATGGTCAATATTTTGAATAAACAAAAAGTGAATTTCCCTTGAAAATTACGTGTTTTCTTTACCACAAAACCCGGCAAAAACTTGTACATGCACCTGGCAATTGTTGTTTCTAACTTCAGCAGGAAGTATAATGCAAAACAAAATCGAACAAAATTAAACTTTCATCTAGCTTTATAGAGAACACCTCTCATGCGCTGCAAAGTGGCTCAATAGGAGGGGCCTGATTGGTCAGGGAATGATCTGGGGTGCTTCTTGAACCCCTAGATGAGGTTATGACGTCATAAGCATACGTACGAGGGCAATGGTAGTATCACTGGCCAAACTGGAGTGGTTTGACCGCTAGGTGAGGTAATGACGTCATACCCTTACTTACGAGGGCAATGCTAATATCACGGGCCACTTTAGAGGAGCCGAAACGGACGGGCCCCCGTTGGAGGAGCTGAGTCCGAAAGGTCATGGACGCCTTACGTACGAGGGCAATGCTAACCTCACGGGCAACTTTGGAGGAGCCGAAACGGACGGGAACCCCTTGGAGAAGCTGAGTCAGAAAAGTCACGGACGCCTTACGTACGAGCGCAATGCTAACCTCTCGGACCCCTTTGGATGAGCCGAATCGATCAGTCGCCCATGCAGGAGCCACAAATCGGTTAGGCGACCTGCAGATGAGGTAAAGACGTCATTATGATGCGTTAACCTAACCCTGCGCACGAACGCTAAACCAACCTCACACACAGGCTCCCCTTGGAGGAGTCAATCGGTAGTTGAGGTTATGACGTGTTAACCTATCCTCGCTACGAGGAACCCTAACCTAACCTCAGACGAGTCACGTTATTTGTAGGCGTGGTCACGAACGGTAACGTAACCTCACACCGGCTCTTCGTCGTCTCCCGCTTGGAGTAGTGACAGAGCTGTGACGTAATAAGCGCGGGCGATTTAAAAATGCATGCTTATCTTTACACAACCGAACGTGCGTGCCTTCTTCTGACAGAGCTGTGACGCCACAGCGTGTCAAATGATTATCAGATCCTACTACAGACATATCAGTGCGCTCTCGCGGCGACTTTTTGAGGTCTTCTCCTGAGAAAGCTGTGACATCACATCGTGGGTGATTTGATATGCGGACTGCTGGCTATGGGGACACGACGTTATAACCTAAAGCGTGTCCATTCCCTGTCCCGTTTCTCTACGGTGATGGGTTAGTGGTGAGACGAATCTGTTAAAATGGATCCTGACAGAGCTGTGACATCACAGCGTGGGTGATTTGAAATACGGACTGCTGGTTAAGGGTGCATGACGTTATAACGTAACGTGTGTCCGTTCCTTGTCCCGTTTCTCTACGGTGTTGGGTTTATGGTGAGATGAAGCTGTTAAGATGGATTTTTTTAACCGGATGGCCTTCCTGATGTCAACCTCATCAGGGAAGATAATAGCATGAAATAAATGACATGATACATGATAGTATCCTGTCGAATAACATCGAGAGGTCTGCTAAAAGCTTTAGGCTTCCATCCGACGGACAAATAACTATCAACACTCGTCCTCTTCGTCCTCCTAAAACGCATCTGTACTTAATTGAGCACCTGTACCGGAGTTGACTCCGTTTCAGGCCTTTGAACACTTTTCAAATGTCGTATCAGAGCTGCGAATCAAACACATTTTACATACTTTATGTGTAGTTCTATAATAGCGGGACTGTACATATGCCATGGTAAGGTCACAATGTTTTAACATGCAGCGATCACGTCGACATGGTTATGCATGTTTTGACTTGTTCGTTACCAAGGTCACTCTCTAGTAAACACACGCCTTTATACATGTTAAAAGTGAGAATATTTTCTTTAGTCTCTAAGATACTGTGATAGAGAGAGTACAGCGCTTTATTCCATCATGACAAGAACATTAATAGTTGATGTACAAGGCGTTAAAGTGAACGGCAACAAATTTGTGTTCAGAGAGGTGGCTGTATTGGATTGCACTGTATTGTGGGTGCCAAAAGTGGTCGGTTTAGTATTTAGCCCACATTTCCCTTACTGTTTGCAAACAGATGAAGGCAAAATCAGACACAATGGATAGAAAAAAATTAGGTCTGCAGTGGGAAGAAAAAGGAATAACTTATAGTTTTTCTAGCTATGATCATGAACACTAAATTTTTCAAGAGCAGATGTTGTTTTCTTAAAGGGTTGTGAAAAGAAGGAATGGTTGCATGAGTATCTACCATCAATTTATGAAAGTATCCAGATGCATGAATTAGGATGTCCATCATTTAAAACTGTTCTCAAGGAGCATAATGGAGAAAAATTAAACAGTCTTCTATCCATGTGTGCATGCTCTTTGATTGGTTGTGTCGCAGTGCATGCCCGGAGGTGAACAACGTATGTAAATTGCAGTGTCGAAATGACAACATTGTGAAAGAAACATTTGTAGAGTAAAGACATCATGTCATTTCTATCTGATACTAAGTGTAACGCAGTTGAAAAGGCAATCGTAAAGTTTTATGCTTGCAAAACGGAATTAAACACTTCTACTGAAGAAGAGATGAATGCATTACCAAAGGCAATTTTTGGTCAATGTAGCTGCCTCGTGAGTGGACTCGAGATCCTCTTTTGTCAGAGCTTCAAACGTGTAGTTTATATTTCGAACAAGTGAGTCTAGCTAGGAGGCCTTCAGTGAGACAGTTCGGAACATGTCAGCTCAACAATTTGTATCACGGACCTAAAACTGACGAGTTGTCTTCGCTTATGAACACTTATCATGACTGCGAAATGATTAACCAAGCTGTCGCAGAAAAAGGTGAAGAAACGCTAGGGGCTTTACGTCGCACCGACACAGATAGGTCTTATGGCGACGATGGTATAGGAAAGGCCTAGGAGTTGGAAGGAAGCGGCCATGGCCTTAATTAATTTGCCTGGTGTGAAAATGGGAAACCACGGAAAACCATATTCAGGGCTGCCGATAGTGGGATTCGAACCTACTATCTCCCGGATGCAAGCTCACAGCCGCGCGCCTCTACGCGCACGGCCAACTCGCCCGGTGGTGAAGAAACGTGCTGGGAAAAAGGTGAGGAAGCATGCTTGGCATGGACTCATCAATAAGGTGACTGATCTTCGTTTTGAGCTTCATCTTCTAAGTTACTAGTACTGTGGTACTGGAACTCGACTTGATGTCCACTTGGTACGTGGTGATCTTGGTATTAATATGTTAGATGCTGCCTCCAAAGAGAATGGCATTGCTTATCGTCAAAAAATTCCTGATCTAAGACGTGTAGCTGATGAAAATCTGCTTCGTAAAGCTATGGAGCGTGTGACGTCACTTAATGCTACAGCTGTTGAGAAGATTGCAGCACTTGTCGTTTCCGGTGAAATGAAAGTAAGAGTGATACTGGATGGTGGCATTAAACAGAGAACAACGTGGAATTAATCCACGTAAGAAAGGACAGAACAGATCTACTTGAAGAAGGGAAATGTATATATACTAAAACAAATACTATTTGTGAAACATAATGCAGGTGTTGTTTGATTTTTAATATTAATCCTACCCTACATCGTGTCATAAATTAACTAGTAGTATTAATGCTGAAATGCAAGTTTAAAATTCTCTTATGCAGTACAAGGAATAGAGGTAGAGGTTCCAGAAAAAACAATTTCAAGTTTTAAAGTACATCCCCTTTATTAACCCATGAATTGAAGTTCTTATTAAAAACAAGCCATTTGTCATACAGTTTATTTCCATAACCACGAATAACACGTTCGATAAAATAGTGATGAGGATATTTTGTTTTCTGCAGTTCTTCGATGTAAAATTCTCCTTCAATAGTAGGTGCGACGAGCTGGTTTATGTAACTCTTGTGCAGTACTTATCTTTACGCATAAGGTCTTATCTTGACGAGTCATTACTGAATAATACCCGCGTGAAGTATGTCTCTCTCTATTTTTAGAATTTCTGATTCTTGACCTGTTTGACTGGCATCTTGCGAAGCTCTTAGAAGTCGCAATCCTTCTACGAGTAAGTTAGGGTCATTCCAGTATCTTACGTCTACATACGCCAACAAAGGCTTGTAGATAACATTAATACCACATGCAGTAAGTGGATGACACGAAAACAGCTTAGAAGTAAACTCTCGTTATTTGCGACTCTTATTTGCATTTACAGCTTCTGTCCTCTTGTAATTACGTCGTGTTGCGTCAGTAGCAAAAAGTATTGCTTGATATTTTTAAGATCATCTTTTGAAATTATATACTTGTTAGATATTCGTGATAAAAGAAGTTCTAAGAGATCTTTAGTAGGTTTATAGGTAACACTTTTTACGACGAGACTGTTGCCATTAATAATAACATTTGCATTACCTATCCAGGAACAGTCGTCTTCAAAGCGAATACCGTAGGTTGTGTCGTTTTGTTCTGTAAAGGGTTTTTCTATATGAGCAGCAAAGAATGATCCATAGGTACTTTCAATAAAAGTCTTAAACTCATTACGATACTCTGTGTGATCATAACCTCAGACAAAGAAGGTAGATCTTGTGTTGATGTAATAGTTATTTCAGCAATAACATCTGTAATTAAAAACTTAACTCTCTTAGATGTGTAAGTATCGTTAAGTTCTTCTTCCTCATCCTCTTCTTCATTCCTATCCTGCTTCTCTTCTTCTTCTTCAGGCTTTTCTTGTTCTTGCTTGTCTTTATCATTTGGTGTTTGCATAGAAACAGAACTTGTAGGAGACTTGGGCAATGAAGTAGAATCAAAAATTCTTTTCAGTGGTGTACCTAGTTGCGTTTTCAAAAATAAGTCAATGTCTGCTTGAATAAGTTTAAGCTCTTTAAATTTTCGTCGAATATTGTTTCGAGCACGGATTGTGTAATCTCTTTGCTGGATGTTGTCATTATGGTGGTTTTGATCAAGTGGAGTCTGTAACTCTGTGTTGATGCATATAAAATGATCAAAACCCTTGCGATACCGTCCATAATGAACATCACTTTCTTTATCAATAACTAAAAAGCCGTAACGATGTGATGACCAGCATGTAGCATATACGTTTAAAGTCATTGAATGTCATATCAGTGTTAACATGACCATCATACACATGTCGCATGTTGCGCTCATCTTGCTGAAAAAGCACAATAATATTTGCATTGTCGCGTATTAACTCCATATAAATAGATGCAAACTACATATTTATGTCGTCCCATACTAAGGTATGCACGAATAACATTTTGCTGTTCTGTAGCGACATCGTCAAAGATCATAAGGGAATTGTCAAGCACATCATCCGATGATGGTACATGCTCATGAACATTAAATTGAAAATATTTCAAACCATCTTTAACCAGATCGTCCATTACAATTTGTCGAATAGTATATAGTGGTTGAAAGAGTGACTTTGCGAAAACGCAAATATTCTCGAAACGTATGCTATTTAAAGAAGTAATGAGTGTGTGATTTGTCTCCGCGCATTCCGATGGGCCAGTTATAATCCATCGAATAGTAAAATGACACAACGATCTATAACGCCCTTGTGTAGTTGTACCAGAACTAGTTAAAAGATGTGGCACTATGTCCCTAACAGGTAGTGTGTCTTGCTTTTTTTATAATCTTCATGTTAACTGAATAATAAAGCAGCCCATAGTAATATATATATCAAACGAAACAACAAGCAACTGCCAGTTCATAAATCGCTCTTGACGAGTAAAGTCGTGTGCAGAATGGTGAAACAAAGGTATCCAAACGTTATAAAGATGAACACTAAAACTGTTGGATGGAAAGAAGTTTAAAGGCTGCACGAAAACCTTCCCCAGGCTAATTCAATCCGCGAGTGGCCATTACAAAGGCACAACGCGCAGCAAGAGCGAGAATTTCTCCAAAGTGCAGAGTAATGTTTTGTAATCGTGCACAAATTATTCCTGTACCAAAACGAGGAGGATTTCTTCCTGCGCTGTTTGTTTAGGTTCTTTGCTGGGTGGTGCTAGTGCTGTAGAAAGAACTGGTAAGGCTGTAAACGAAGCGAAGCAACGGTTGAAAGAGAGTGAACGCCATAACAAGACAATGGAGGCAATTGCATTTCGAAGCAAAGGCGTATACATGAAGCTATTGCCATATAAAGAAGTGTTTGGCATCTAGATATCAACAAAAAACGTCTACTCATCGAGCTCTAACCCTTGAATAAATGTTTACATTAGCTAAACAAATAGGAATTCATTATTTTCCCGGTGTGTATATGCGCGATCAACTACTAGCGTGCCCACATGAACGCGAGAGTGCTGTAATTAACTTAGACAACAGTCGTGGTCCTGGAAGTCATTACGTTGCCTACTAAAAACGTAAATCTAAGGTATGGTGTTTCGATAGCTATGGAGAGTTTCCTCCTCCATTTGAGCTCATACGTTATTTTGGAAGCAATGCAGACATTGTTTACAATAAAAACCGTGCGCAAATATTCAATGCATGCATGTGCGTACGATTATGTCTTATCTTCTTATATTCAAACCCAGGCAGTAGACAAAGAGTATCAGAGTGCACGTGAGGACCTACGGTGTAAGAATGTTCGCTGTACGCTTAGAAGGCCCTGAAAAAACCGTCTACTTTAATCCACCGATCGATCTCGGTCATCAGCCACATAGTCTTGGACTTGTGTCGTTATGTACGTGATGTCGTAAACAAGTTCTATTACGATGAGTATGTGCTAATGCTATGGTCAGGCAATTATTCAGTAGGCGATTTCATGACTACATTGAAACAGTGTTAACTGAACAGTAAGCTGCTGAAGGTTCTCAATTACTGTGAGCAACATTACACATGAATGTGTTATTGAGTCTTCATTCAAGATTGACTTCAAATCACAACCTCATTCGATTGGACCATTGCTTGAATTTTCATCAAGAGAGCTCATGCCGAACGTACGTTATGGGTCTGAGCAAACTTTAAGGGGCCTTTGTTCAATATTAAATTCTCTGGAATTTATGAATGTATTAGGTTAAAAATTTAACCTGCTATTCATCATAAACCGAGAGATAAGCGCACAATGTATCAATGATCTAGTTAAATTTTCTTCTTAGCTATTAAGTTACAAATATTAGTCGGATTTTAAAAGAATCACAGAAATAAGTCTCAAATTCATGTTCCGTTTTCACAGAAAGTAAACACTTCATTAATTTTAATTTTTTACTTAATTGTGACAGTATTATTTATCTATGGAAGTAGAATAGTTGCTCTAATTGTAACGGATTTTTTTAAAGTTTGAATATTTGCCCATGGTATTTTACGACCAAAACAGGCTTCAAATGTAATAAGAAAAAATTATATTTGCCAAACTACTTAACTTACGTTCTCAATTCTACTTCAGTACATGAAGTAGCATGTATGCAGTATGCAAGTTAAGTTTCAGTGTGTTATCTTTAACCGGTTCTGGGAAGAAGGTACATCTAATGATAAAAATATTATATTGAGGAAAATGCATTTAAAGAAACTCTTTCATTTTACAACTTACATCAGTGCATTCCGGGAGAATAATAATCATAATTTGATTCTAGTGCCTCCCGGGTCTTGATTCTCTTTCTTTTTTCCACTTTATTTTCTTTAGATGCCAGACTGGCAGCTTTTTGGTCATTTTACACACGTTCCTTGTCAACCTTTCGCAAAGCGGTTGTGGTGTTGAAACCGGATTTTATGCCCATCCCTTCCAGAAATTTTAGCCTACCGACTGCTCCTTCATTAAAAGTCACCGCAGCATCACAGACACCTACTACCACCATGTCATACTCTACAAATACAGTTTTTGGTAGTATTTTCCAAATGCAGTAATTAAAACTTTCATTCAAGTTCTGAGTGGCTCCATGTAAACATCTTTTCAACAGTTTGTCATCTGTCAAGTCCCTGTATACAGGTCTGATAGCTTATATTACTGTATATGGTAGTGAATGTTTGTGTTGGTATGTTGTACCTAATGATACAGCTTTCTGAAACCCACACCAAGAATCTGCACCTTTGGGGCATAGCATATGCTGCGGGTGGATGTCAGTTGATGCCTTATGTAAGAATGATGACCATATTACATTATTCATTGCTTACAAAGAGTGTATATTACGTCTAATAGCTAGACCATAATACCTCTGTAGCAAATCTATTTCACCATCTGTCAATCTGCCTGCACCACCTACTGCCTTCTTATCCTCCAGAAATTTACCCTTCGAATCTTTCTTCAGCTTCCTGAGTCTAGTGCCCATACGTTTCTGGACATGGCCTATACATTCCAGTTTTTCTATTTGAACCTCTTCCCCGAATGGTTTTGAGTCACAAACTAGTTTATAAGCCTTCGAATCTCCATCTCCCAAATAATTCTCATTCCCAACACCTCGTTCTACTACTTAACCAAGAAAAAATTATTTTGCTCCAACAGATTCCATGCCTCCACTTGAATCCTCTAAGTTCTTGACACAATTATGTTGGACTGTATTTAACTTACACCCTCTGCAACGTTTTGTCAAGATTTCAGAGTCTAAAACTTTACCAGTTTCTCCAGATGTTGCAACAACAACACCATAACATGAAGTATGTTCTCGTTTCTGCCGTGTCCCATCTACAGCAACAGTTATATCCTTACTCCCTTCATTTTCTTCCACATCCTCTTTGGCAGCATTAGTCATGCTTTCTTTACTCATATCTAACAAGTGGCTTTCCAAAGTGCCAGTGTAATCAGTAAACTTCCTGGGTGGTGGTGGCAAATCTAGCTTTCCACATCACATCTCTACACCTTTCTGTACCTTACCTCTACAACGCATACCATAAAACATTCTTAAATTAATATCACAGAATTCATCTTTGGTAACTTCTGAAGTTCTAGTTGAAGCATTCAAATCACAGTGTTCAGACTTGAGAATCAATTTAGAAGACAAACCTAGCCTAACGTTATTATCTTCAGATATGTACATAGATCCTTCACATTGACAGTATTTCCAATTTGTATCTACACTAATTATAATATTACCATTATTTTCACTGTTTGCACTATTTACGCTTTCACTGTTTCCATCAGTTGAACACTCATTCTTCAAGTAAGGCAGTTTCCTACTGGAAACACTTTCCCTGCTTTCATGCTCTTCAACATGCTGTATTTGTAGGTTAGAAGACGTGCACATATTATCGGTATTACTATTACTATTTAAATGCTTATTAGCGTAGTATTCACGCTTTTTAAACATTCTGCTGCTTCTCAGCATTGTTAAATAACTTCTAAAGTACACGTGGAAAGAAAACACCACTAGCAAAGTAAGTTACAAATGTAAAACCTAATAACTGTTGCTGTTTATAAACAAGCATTCGCGCTGAACAAAACTGAGACAAAAGAAAAGCAAAACGCGGACACAGGACACGTTGCCATCATAGCTACGTGTATAAACAAACATTCCCAAGGAGTTTCAACACCACACTTTCAGAGAAAAGCAAAGACTGTAAGGAGGGGAGTGGCGCTACTGAACTCAATGACGCACGGTCTCTTTCAATTTTTTATACAGCATAAATTATGCAGCAATATACATATATATCATTTTATTCAGGAAAGTCCAAGGTATATTTTGCAATTCAAAAATTTGCAAATTTTTACATTTTCTCACTTCCCAGGCCCCTTAACACTCTTCGATGATCATCATGTAAACTTCACATGTAATATTATTACAGACTTGTATGGTAATCAACAATCTCCACACGTCCTGTACGACTTTATTATTGCAGAAGAAAGTGGCTATACTCTTCGTGAGAAACCGTCAGTAGTTCTTTATCATCCTGTGTTTGTAAAACACATTAGTAACATCACTCTTAGGCTTGTGAATAAACATAATAAGCTCTTTAATTTAGATCGTCACACTTCCGTAATCTACAAACGTTGTCTTAAACTAGTTTGAAAAATCTATAAAACACGGTTTACAATCAGGAGGCATACTACATGTTTGCAAAGACTAAACGAGTTAACAGATGACCCTAAGCAGATTCTCCTAGATTTAGGTCATACGCTACTACAAAAAAATGGAAGAAATGCTAGACGTTATGAACACAGTAGAAACTCATGAAAGTGTAGTACGAATGAGCTTCATTATTATCAAACTTTTACGTTTGGACTCAACAACAATGATTAAATTCGCTTTGTCATTAATCAGCAAAATGTATACACCCTACCACATAAAAGCTACCTCTTTATTGAAGGACACGTATATAAGGCAGATGGAAGTGGACCAAGTACATCTCAACTAAACAACCATGGTCTAGCTTTTCCCTTTTCTGAAACGCGTTATGAAGTTAAGAATGTGGAAAGAGATACATCGAAGAATGTTAGAATTACGAGTCCAATGAAACTCTACCCTTCTTGTAGTGATGAAGAAAATAATATTATACGGATGACAAGGGCTAATTAATATCCGTGATCAAAGTGATTACAATTATCTTAAAGCATCAGAATCACCAATAGACTCGAAAATTACTCTTCATCGTATATTGTGGAGGATTCCACATGTAACATTATGTGATCGAGAAAAACTTCTGCAACCTTATCAAGAAAAGCACCAAACAGCAACGAAAACCAAACACAATACTTACCATAAGGGCAGTAGCACCAAATACGAAGCGTGGAGGGCAAAATAGGGAATGAAAAGGGCAGGATCTTACGTTAACATTTGACAGGTTGGCAGGTCAACATTGTTAACTACTAAATGACAGACGAAATAAATTGTAAATAAGATGTTTACTTAAAGAGGAAAAAAAACAATTCATAGCATTTATAGTTAAATAAATACCTTCTTTCATAAAAAAATAAATAAAGGGTAAATAACTTTCTTTCAAAACACTTAACATTTAAATAAATGAACTGAATTCATTAAAACCAAATTGTACTAACTCAGACCAGTAGCAGAATTACAATACAGAAGAGGATTACAATCTTATTAACAAATACCTTTTGTAAAAATATTATTTTTAATTTTATTATTAGACTTTGAACTTTAAACTTTAAGGTATACCTTTGTAAATTAATTACTGGCTATAGATAATCAACTTGTTGCAACAAGGATTCAATCTTCCTTTTGTCAATCACTAGGCAATACACACCATCCACACGAACCCGAAATATGTGGCAAGCAGAACCAAAATTACAAAATAAAAGAAACGAACCAAAAGTTAATAACTAGGAACCAGAAAAATATTCCCCAAATTCATACAGTATTACAAGGGAAAAAAATTATGTTCCACAATGTAAACAGGAACAACAACACACGCTAAAGGTCAGCTAGCAACTCACGACCCAAGCTATTAAAATTTCATTTAATAATAAGCAAAGCCTGCCAAAATTTTAGCGTTTACCAGATAATAAATATTTAGGCTAGTGACGTAACAAAACTACGTAAGAATAAGGAATGTGAGCGTTAATCACCTCGAAGTACATGAACCGGGCAAAGAAATTTCAGATTTCTACAACCAAGAAGTACTGACATGACTAATAATAATAATAATAATAAAAAATTATAATTACATGTATCATGAGATTAAATTCATAGAAAGTGGCATTTCCTATAAGGAATAATTTTACATAAGACCAAGATGGTCGTTATTAAATTAACTACGAGGTGACCTTGGAACCACAACAATGAGCACATGAGATAAGACCGAACGCGGAAGACATCGGCAAAAAAGGGATTACATAGCCACACGACACAATTTGGAAAATCACACGAAATCAGATACAATCAGAGTACGCATTTCAAAATCAGAGAAAACAGGCAGAGAGAGAAACACACCGTGAAATAATAATAATAATAAAATAACAATACGAACAACCAAAACAATACGCACACCGTATATGGATCAGAAAACCAAAAACGTACAACAATCTCAATAACAGCAAGGAAGGAATGACATAATGCACATATGCTCACCGCGAGTTTCCAACTCGCCTCGTAATTAAATTTACATATCACTTTTACATGAGAATATTATCAATAGTGATTTAAATTTTCCAGTCGGCTATTAAATTTCCAAATACCGGGTATAGAGTTCAGATTCAATTCACACTACATTGGCGATAACTCGAGGTAGGCCTAAAATTAAATAACAGTGACACACTGGTTCGTAAACGGACAAGATAATGTTTTTGAAAATTCCAAGACGATGGTTGTAAACAATGTCTCCTCCAAGTAATCCACTGAAGTATACGTTGCTCCAAAATAATTTTTGAATAAATATTACTTACATGCTGGTGGTTTTGTATCCAAATTAGTGTAATCCTTTATCACAAACTTACACCAGAAACATGTTTTCAGAGGTAATCTGCCTGCTTGGTACACAGGCCACAGTCAACACTCACATAGTAGAAATTAAAGAATTAGTAAAATACCAAATCACTATCACTAGAGGAACATAAGATTAAAAACGTATTTAGGCATCTTGCCTACTGTATCTCCCACCTAACCGGGAGTATCCAGCTGCATTTCGTTACTTTTCAAAGTCTTTTAAGGAACAAGGCTAATGGCGTCCTTCTCACAGCTCGCTCAGAACAAGACTCCTTGCTCGCTAGTTGACGAGACAGAAAAAACAACTGCAGAGCGCTCCGTTCAAGAGAGACACAACGCATGCTCAAGTCAAGGATTAGCTTATTGGGCCAATAAGGAAAATCAAAATTACTGACGTAATAATGGATTTTAAATGCATTTAAATACACACAGTACCGGCGCATAAATTAACGGCAGTTCAACAATGGCCGATAATTGCAGATAAAAGTCCCCGCACACAAATATACATGTCCAACAAATGAGGGTATCGTAAATTATTGTCTCACTTCTCCCCTCCGAAAGCCAAAACACGGGGAGGCGAAGTGTCAAGATGTTGGGATACAATATTACATGGTACAATTTCAATGTTCGGTTTTAGCAGGAGACGGGAGCTTGGTAATGGCCGCGAGGAAAGGACAGCAGAATAACCAGAGGGGAAGATCGTACAATTAACATATAGACACAAGGAACATAATCCAAGGGCAGAAGGCCTTAAAATAAAACCAAAATATAACCTTCACGGGTCTTACAAAATGTTAGACTAAATTAGCAAGGATATTACACAGGTTTCACCTGAGACTGGTGAACACTAAAGATCCTCTCGGTGGCTGGATTGCTCACTAATAATGTTACCGGAGTTAAGAAGTCCAAAGCGGTGCACGGCCCATGAAATCTGGGGGCAAGCTTGCCTGCGGGAACAAAGTTTTTGACCATAACTTGATCTCCTACCTTTAAATTGCTGGGCCTCCGTCCACGATCATATCTTTCCCTAAACTTTTCATGAGAAATTTTAAGATTGGCCTTAGCCTTCTTCCATAGATCCCAGGGCAACAGCCTCTGTCGGCGTTGCCACAGAGAGTTCGAAACTCTTTCACACGTCCTGGGAGCCTGTCCACATGGTGAATTACTGCGCACCTCACGCCATAATGTAGTCAGATCAATGATAGCTAACGCTCTTAGAGGACAAGGTTATAATGTCTATGAAGAAGTACACGGTCTCTCCAACAGAGGAAGCAACCGACGCATTGACATTATTGCTTTTAAGCCATCCTGTTCTGAAGGTTTCATCATTGATCCAACAATTAGATTTGAGACCAACGAAAACCAGCCGGAAGAGGTCGATGCAGAAAAAAGAAGAATTTATGAAGAAACGGCGGACTTCTACAAGCAAAAATATAAGCTCTCATCCATTTCTGTAATCGGCTTGATGTTAGGTGCTCGAGGAACAATACCTGCATTTTTTGTCAACTTCTGCAATACCTTTGGGCTAAATAGAGATTTTATCTATAACATCGCCATTACCACACTCAAGAAGTCCATCATGATCTTCAAGAACCATGCTTGCGGACCTCAAATAAATGTTTGACATGCCTCACTCGACTGCCTACATTTAACATCATACGAACACATTATCTATTGTATCCACATCCATTATTGTTGTGAAGGTACTCTTTGTCTTTGGGCAACCTGCAGCTGTTGCAGGAAGATTGTATAATAATAATAATATCTGGATTTATTGTCTCAGATAAAATATCATTAAGAGACCAAAGGTTGGAGAGCGGCGTGTTGGGTACGAACTTAAACATCAGTGAAGCTGGAGTGAACTTATGAGATTTATGAATCGCCGAATTCAAAGCAAAGGCTAACCAATGCAGGGACGAATCCTACCTAGAATGATCATCATGATGATAGGCAATTAGAGCCGACCTCAGATTACGATTGACCCGCTCAGCCAGAGATGGTTGAGGATAGTATGCAGAAGTAGTTACATGAGAGATGGACAGATCAAAACAGAATTTACGGAAGAGATTGGAGGTTAAAACTTTAGCATTGTCAGAAACAATATATTGACACCGACCAAAAGAAGCAAAGATGGAATTTAAACAAGAAATGGTGGACTGAGCGGTAGCCAGCTTAGTCGGAAATAACCAGGAGAATCTTGTGAAACCATCTACACACACAAGGATGAATTTGTTGGCATTACCCTTTGATTGGGGGAAGGGTGCTACGTAGTCGACATAGAGGCGTTCCATGGGGCGCGACGCTTGATGAGAAGACAATAGCCCTTGCTTAGTGGACATAGTGGGTTTACTAAGACAACAAGATTTACAGGCTTTTACCAATTCACGAATTTCACCGTCCATACCTTTCAAAATGAACATCTCTCTGATCTTTTCTCTAGTTTTGAAGATACCTGAATGCCACCCTAATGGGGTCTCATGGTAGTATTTGAAGATCATAGGTAGAAGGACAGCTGGAACCACAACTTTAATCTTCTTATCATGCCCAGACGGGCAACATGAAATACCATTCCTTAATACATAAGGGACGACATTTTCCCCAGAAGAAAGGGTTTCCATAATAGGAGCCAGCACTGGATCATCACTTTGAAATTTTTCAATATCCCAAAACAGCATGGGGGCATCAGTTAGAATGGCATAAACCCCCAGAGGCATGGACTGTTCAGAGTTCTCTACGTCGTTAGAAAACGTACGCCTTAGTCCGTCTGCCACAACATTTTCAATTCCTCTTATATGCCTAACATCAAATTGGAAGGCAGAAATTCTGATGGCCGAGCGGGCTATGCGACCAGCACGACGCGGCCTAGCTAAGACCCAACTTAAGGCTTGGTTATCTGTCTCCAAGTCGAATTTGACATGTTCCAGATAGAGGCGGAACATCTCTAGCGCAAATAAAACTGCCAAACCTTCAAGTTCATAAATGGAATACTTTGCTTCTTGAGCCGATGACGTCCCAGATGCATATGCGATGGGTCGCCTCCCAAGTTCAGTCTCTTGAAGAAGGTCTGCAGACACCGCCGACGACGACGCGTCGGTTTGAACTATGAATTTCTTTGAGAAATCAGGCATAGCCAGAACAGGGGCGTTACAAAGAGCTAATTTGAGGTCTTCGAAAGCGGCTTGTTGAGAAGGCCCCCATTCAAATTTGACGCTTTTCCTACGAAGTAAGTTCAAGGGCGCCGCTCTGTTAGCGAAGTTAGGAATAAATTTCCTGAAGAAATTCACCATGCCAATGAATCTGGCAATACCTTTGATATCCTTGGGAGGTTTAAAATCACGGATAGACTGTGTTCTAGAATGATCGACTGCGACACCATTGGGCGACACAATGTGCCCTAGAAAAGACATAGAATGCTTAGCGAAAGCAACCTTGGATAACTTCACGGTTAACCCTGCCTTACGAAGGCGATTAAGGACCTCTTTCAGATGATCAAGATGTTCTTCAAAAGTCCCAGAAAATACGACGACATCATCGAGATAATGGTATAAGTACTCGAATTTGATGTTGGAGAAGACACTATCTAGCAGTCGCGTAAGCACAGCTGCTCCCGTGGAGAGCACGAAAGGCACGCGGTTGTACTCATACAATTTCAAATCCGTTGCGAAAGCTGTAAGATGTTTGGATTCTTCTGCTACAGGGATCTGGTTATACGCCTGATTAAGGTCTAAGATGGTGAAGAACTTAGCTTTTCGAAACCATGAAAAACAAGAGTGAAGGTCGGGAAGGGGCACCGATTGTAGCACCACCTGCCGATTGAAAGCCCCATATCCAATCACAGGCCAGAAGTCGAATTATACCGTCCTTTACCATTTGATCTATGATTTCCTTCAAAGCCTTCATTTTAGGTGGAGATATCCTATAAGGTGAAAAGCGGACTGGAATCGAATCCGTGACCTCAATCTTGTATTCGATAAGGTCAGTAACACCAAGAGTATCAGAGAAAATATCTGGAAGTGACTGACACAATTTACGAATACTCTCAGCCTGCTCTCAGGTAGATGTCTAAGGTCTAACATCTCATCCTGGGTTGGCGAAACAGATGAACTTGATACAGAATTACATTTCAATAAAGGGATTGTATAATTACAAGCAAATTTGAAAGTGCACGACTTGCTCTGAATGTCGAGCACTAACCGGTGTGAGACATGAAATCCTCTCCCAATATAATGGGACAAGACAAGTGGTTAGCCACAAACAGTTTAATTTTCCAAGTCAATTGCAATTCTAATTTTGGCATACAGAAACCCTAAATTTCTAATGGAGATGAGTTAGCCGAAACGCATTGAACCGAAAACGAACAATGATCAGAAGATTTACAAACAGACCTTAATTTGGAGTACCGTTTAGCCGAAATGATGGAACACACACTCCCAGAATCTAATAAAGCAGTAACAGGTTCATTATTCAATTCAATTTTGAAAAATGGTACAGGTGCGGGGGAATCCGCCTAAATCCTAAGACATTCTTTGGGACCTTCAAGTGATGAATTAGAAGACTGATTTTTCCCTGAGATTTCGTCGGATTTAAAAGGGGCTGAGCCTGAAGAATGTGGGCACGCCGACTCAGTCGATGCCGCTAGTCACTTTTGATTATTTGTGGAAATTGCACCAGAAGTTGAGCAGGAGGGGGTGCTATTAGTATTAGGACAATTCTTAGCAATAGGGAAAAAGCACCGCATTTAAAACAGCCTCGATATGACCCTGCTCCATTCTTTCCTCCGTTGGATTTGATCAAAGGGCACTTGTTCCGGAGATGGTCTGCCGACCCACAAGCATAACA